>NC_043017.1:31209609-31224628 GCF_006345805.1 Octopus sinensis | reverse complement strand
TATTTACCATCATTTTTTTCCCATTTTAATGCATTTTTTCGCTATTATATAAGGGAAGTAACTCTCTAAAAATGTCTACGATGAGTCAACGATTTAAAAAAATTTACCATCATTTTTTCCCATTTTGAATGCATTTTTTTACTATTTTTTGGCTATAACTCTCTAAGAATGCTTTAGCGCGTTATTTCCCTCACAAACCCGAGCAACGCCGGGCGATACTGCTAGTATATAATATCCCTCTTGTGGAATCATGTTTTTCGTGTTATTTTGCTATTTCGGGCTGCGGTGGTGCTCGTCACGTGGGTGTTGTTATTACTGGTGGTGCTAATGATATTTAGACTCAGGTCAGCTCTGGTCCAGCAGACCTATATTCTTTTCTACTCAAGTCACAAGGCCCGATATTTTGGGAGAACGGACCAATCGATTAGATCGACCCCAGTACGCAACATGTACTTAATTTAACGACGCTGAAAGGATGAAAGGTAAAGTCGACCTCGGAGGAATTTGAACTCGGAACGTAAAGACAGACGGAATACCTATTTCTTTACTGCCCACAAGGGACTAAACATAGAGGGGACAAACAAGGACAGACAAACAGATTACGTCGATTATATCGACCCCAGTGTGTAACTGGTACTTATTTAATCAATTCCGAAAGAATGAAAGGCAAAGTCGACCTCGGCGGAATTTGAACACGGAACGTAAAGACAGACGAAATAGATATTTCTATTTCTTTACTACCCACAAGGGGCCAAACACAGGGAAGACAAACGGATTAAGTCGATTATATCGACCCCAAGCGTAACTGGTACTTATTTAATCGACCCCGAAAGGATGAAAGGCAAAGTTAACCTCGGTGGAATTTGAACTCAGAACGTAGCGGCAGACGAAATACCTATTTCTTTACTACCCACAAGGGGATAAACACAAAGGGGATAAGCAAGGACAGGCAAACGGATTAAGTCGATTACATCGACTCCAGTGCGTAACTGGTACTTATTTAATCGACCACGAAAGGATGAAAGGCGAAGTCGACCTCGGCGGAATTTGAGCTCAGAACGCAGCGGCGGACAAAATAGCGGCAAGCATCTCGCCCGGCGTGCTAACGTTTCTGCCAGCTCGCCGCCTTACCAATTCCTTATATTAAAATGAGATGCATAAAGCAAATTTTCCAAGAACTAGAACATATTAGAATGAATTGACGAAATACCAGTTTCGAATCTCGGTAAGCTGATCTATTTATATAACTTCCCTCAAAGAGCAAACTTCTCGTTTGAAATAACAATTACATTAATAACTTAGTTTCTGTTTTGTTTCCTAATGTGTCTAAACAGGATTTAAAGTTATCTGTTTCCAGAATCAGGGGAAGTTTAGTGCGACTTCTGAGGATACATCACAGCATATAAAATGAGAGGTGAACAGAAGATACTTTCGAACAAAAAGCTAGTACAATATTGGCATAAAAGTTTGCGATTCTTTGATATTTCTCAATGATGCGAAACATGAATATCAATGTTAGCTATCTTGGGTTGCTCTAATGTATTTAGTTTCTGTGTAATATCCTATGCGTGTATTCATGTTTATATGTTTATATGTGTTCATTTCCCCGTGTCTGTGTTTTTCGGTGTATATACGAGTGTCTGTGTGGCATGTGTGTATGTGTGTGTGTGTGTTTATGTGTGTGTGAGTCTTTATGAGTCTGTATAGATTAGGATAATAAGACATTGAATTATTTATCATATAGGCGACTAGATGAAAGGTCAATGGCTAAGTCTTTTACCATTCAGTTAGCCTCGTCCGACTAGCTGTAAAAAAATGCCACCACCGTAATTCCCTTATAGTGCTGGTTGATGTGTCCTTAATCGATCTGTTAAGCAGTTCTAGTGAAAGACCACAGCCTGGTTCCTGTGTGCTTTCAGTGAAGCGCAGTCTCATGTAAACATCCATCTATTAAAATGTAGTCCCCTAGAAACTTAACGCTATATACAACCTAGATTCGGTTTTCTTCATCCCGTCCTTTTGGCAAGAAGCCGTCCATCGCAGGATTACAGATCTTAGCCAGTTGAATTGAATACGGAAACGCAAGTTGAAATTGCTTTGCTCAAGAAAGCAACACATTGCTGGGCGAAACATTCTTACGTTCCTGAATTCAAAAGCCTAACTTCTAAGTCACGCGCCTCTACATATAAACGCACACACAAATATATATACACACTTACATACACACACACACACATATTTTCTTTTCTTTTTCTTTTTTCTTTTACTTGTTTCAGTCATTTGACTGAGGCCATGCTGGAGCACCGTCTTTAGTCGAACAACTCGACCCCGGGACTTATTCTTTGTAAGCCCAGTACTTATTCTATCGGTCTCTCTTTTGCCGAACCGCTAAGTGACGGGGACATAAACACATCAGCATCAGTTGTCAAGCAATGCTAGGGGGACAAACACAGATACAAAAACATACACGCACACACACACACACACACATATATATTATAATATAATATATATATATATATACATATATACGACAGGCTTCTTTCAGTTTCCGTCTACCAAATCCACTCACAAGGCTTTGGTGGGCCCGAGGCTATAGTAAAGGATGTTTGCCCAAGGTGCCACGCAGTGGGACTGAACCCGGACCATGTGGTTGGTAAGCAAGCTACTTACCACGCAGCCACTCCTGCACCTGTATATATATAAAGACAATATTCTAAATCACGGCTGGTAGAGATAGAGAATACAAGTGGGTACCGTAGTGGGTACCGTAGTGCACTCATTATAAGTGCACATAAAATGCAAATTTGCAGCCTGCATTGTTTAATTGCTTCAGATACGTGTGTAGGTGCAGAAAGGAAAAGAAGTAATTAACTGTTGAATAAAACCGGATATAAATCTCTTTTCTCCTTTATTATAATTTCGTTTTATATATTATATATATATATGCATGCATACATGCATATGTGTATATATATATATATATATATATATATATAAATATATATATATATATATATATATATATATATATATATATATATATATTGATGATGGAAGCACTCCGTCGGTTACGACGACGAGGGTCCGGTTGATCCGATCAAGGGAACAGCCTGCTCGTGAATTAACGTGTAAGTGGCTGAGCACTCCACATACACGTGTACCCTTAACGTAGTTCTTGGGGATATTCAGCGTGACACAGAGAGTGACAAGGCCGGCCCCTTGAAAATACAGGTAAAACAGAAACAGGAAGTAAGAGTGAGAGAGAGAAAGTTGTGGTGAAAGAGTACAGCAGGGATCACCACCATCCCCTGCCGGAGCCTCATGGAGCTTTAGGTTTTCGCTCAATAAACACTCACAACGAAACCGCGATCCCACGACCGCGAGTCCGCTGCCTTAACCACTGGGCCATTGCGCCTCCACGATATATATATATTATATATATATATATATATATATATATATATATATATATATATATATATATATATATACATATATATATATAAATATATATATATATATGTATATATATATATATATATAAATATATATATATTATATATAAATGCATATATAAATAAATATCTTTTTATATGTATATATACACGCACACAAACACATTTACATTTAGACACATATGTACACAGATACATATACGCATAACCATATGCAAATACAAAACATTTCCGTCTTTGTTCAAGGTGTTTGTTTTTCTCCCTGCAGCTTTGCTTTGTTTCCCAGTTGTAAGTGTTTCTCTTCGTTTACTTCATAAAACTTTTAAGAAAACTGTGTGGATGTCGCAAAATCTCATTTCCTCCTTCCCCAATAAATATGAAATGTTGTCTATTGAAGAGATCATCGTGTCATTTCACTTTAACATTTCTCAGATGGAAACCATCATGAAAAGCAAGAAAAAAAAACATTACAAATGTTAAATATTTTAAAATGAAAACAATATTATTGTTCATCCGACTTTTTTTTGTTTATTAATTTATTTTATTTAATTCATGAAACAAATTGTTTTACTGCGTATTATCTTGTTTACTAAATTTCCACTTAATAAGAAATAAATCAAAATCTTAAGCTCTGCTGACCTTTGGTTGTCTGAAATAATGAATTCTACGTCTCAGCTCTTTCTTTTCTTTCTTCTTCTTTAACTTCATCAACAACTTTGATTTTTTTTTAATATTTTGATATGACAGTCAAAAAGTGTTATATTGCAGAAATTTATCTTATACGTTTTTCTTTGCTAATCAATGATAATTCTTGGATTTCTCATGTCTTTCTCCCTTTATCTTGAGTTATTGCATTTATTTGCTTACGTTGATTAATTTAAACTGGAAATACATTTTTAAAAAGGAACAAAAGAAGCCATCAATTGAAACAGAATTTGTGCATTTTGACTTTCATATTTCTTTGTTATCTTATTAAAATATTTGATTAAAGGTAACGAATGACGTATTGTTTAGATAGCGGCACTGACTGCTCGTATAGGGACGAAAAATTCCCTTGGGCATATAAAATCGCTAATACATTAACACGTGTCCACGTTTTTTTAAGTCAAGCAATATTTGGTAGGAATACCCCACACTGCTGCTAAGAACAGTTTCATCGCAGTTCTAAAAAAATCTCTGATTAGCAACCTCTGTAGTGTAGCTTTCCTCAATGATAGCTGACTGGTTATTTTAAAACTAAGAACAGATCAAACAGAGTGATATATAGATACTTAACCTGCTTTATCAAGCGCCCAAAAATATTACTCTGTGTTTTTAAGAAACAAAATTTTATAATACTGTTGCATGAGAGATAGAGAGAAGCACTCCGTAGGTTACGACGATGAGGGTTCCGGTGATCGAATCAACGGAACAGCTGCTCGTGAAATAACGTGTAAGTGGTGAGCACTCCACAGACACGTGCACCCTTAACGTAGTTCTCGGGGATATTCAGGTGACACAGAGAGTGACAGGCCGGCCCTTTGAAAACAGGTACAACAAAAACAGGAAGTAAGAGTGAGAGAAAGTTGTGGTGGTGAAAGAGTACAGTAGGGATCACCACCATCCCCTGCCGGAGCCTCGTGGAGCTTTTTAGGTGTTTTCGCTCAATAAACACTCACAACGCCCGGTCTGGGTATCGAAACCACGATCTTATGACCGCGAGTCCGCTGCCCTAACCACTGGGCCATGCGCCTCCACACTGTTTCATACACATCTATTAAGATACAAAAAAATTTGACTGACATTCTAAAGGAATAATTCTTTTGATCAGATGCCACTTAACGTAACCTCACCAAAGTAGAGCTAAATTTAACTATACTAAATAAAAGAATACCAAACATAACCAATGTTTGAAGACTGTGTTCTAGTTTTGTAGTTTATTTTTCATATTTTTCATTGAGTTTTACACAGTTTATTCGGAAATGTGAAGTTTCCATGTATATAATCCATTTTCCTTGATATTCAAAGTCTCATTTTCAGGTGATGTAATGATGGATTGATTTCGCCTCTATAGAGCAAAGTGAGTCAATGCCATTTATGCAGGTTTTAAGTGAGTTTGTTACCATTAAAAGTATACATCACTTACATGTTTAGTCTTAGTAGTGATTGTTATACGCCCGCGGTGTATGTATATACTTCAGAAATATTCTGCATTAATGAGTGGTAGTTCTTGCATTAATCCTCTATTTTCGTGAGGACTTCTGTAATATACAGATATAATAATTGTTATATTTATTCCGTTTAGCTTTGTTTATAATATGTACTGAAGCGCATTATAATTCCCATTTGTGGTAAGTATATGGTTAGCTAGTGGGAGTATATTATATTTGCAGTGTGTCGGTCAACAGGACTGAGGGAATTATGTAACTAACAGCACTCGTTTTCAACTGAATTTATAAATCAAAGTGCTGATTAATGCCATGATTACAGATTTACATGCTTGTGTTTTTAAATATTACGTAGATGTACTTGCATAGCAAGTGACCTGATCTAAGATCGTGTGCTGGGACGAAAACAATTGCAGTGTAGAAGGTGTTTATAAGCCATTTAAGAAACACACAAAACCGTTAGATTCACTTCAACATTTAAGTTTAATTTGTGAAAATATTTTCGTCGCTTTGAGACCGCGACCTGTTCACTGACAATAGGCAGCACGGAACTTTGTCAGTGAACAAGTCTGGGTCTCAAAGCGACGAAAATATTTTGACAAATTAAATTTAAATGTTGAAGTGAATCTAACGGTTTTGTGTGTTTCTTAATTGGCTTATAAACACCTACCACGTTGCAATTGTTTTTAAATAATTATGATTTAAATGGTCGTGGTTTATAGTACATTATTAGTATTTGTTTATGGCCTCGTGTAATACGTTTTACGATCTGAATTAAGAGGTCTCCGATTTTCATCTGCTCTTGAGCTAATTTGCATTTGATTTATGGAATGTATGTTGTATGTAATTTGTGCACTTTTAATAGGTTTACTGTGTAATGTATTTATTACATTTTCTTCGTCTTTGGTCAATTAGTTTGAATACACATCGTTACTCTTTTAGTCTTTTACTATTTTACTTGTTTCAGTTATTTGACTGTGGCCATGCTGGAGCACCGGCTTTAGTCGAGCAATTCGACCCGAGCATTTATTCGTTTGTAAGCCTAGTACTTATTCTATTGGTCTCTTTTGCCGAACTGCTAAGGTACGGTGACGTAAACACACCAGCAACGGTTGTCAAGCGATGTTGGGTGCACAAACACAGACACACAACACACACACACACACACACACACACACAAACACACACACACATATATATATATATACATATATACGACGGGCTTCTTTCAGTTTCCGTCTACCAAATCCACTCAAAAGGCATTGGTCGACCCGAGGCTATAGTAGAAGACACTTGCCCAAAGTTCCACGCAGTGGGACTGAACCCGGAACCACGTGGTTGGTAAACAAGCTACTTACCACACATCCACTCCTACGCCTATCCTGTTGATAAATATCTTTTTTGTTAGTTTGTAATTTTAAAAAATCAAATGCTTTTTTTTATAAAGAATAAAAATCCTCTTCTTGCTGGAAATTTAACACCCGCCATTTTGTATCTAAGTGACCATTCATTTTAGTTTTGAAAATATATCGATGTACTTACATTTTTATATAGAAAAACATAACGCCGCTCGATTTTATTTATAGGAAATCGAGTTATTTGTCTAAATCAACAAACGAAATTTTAGTACGAAGCTCTTTTTAGGACTCGGTATCAAGAAATTAGCTGAAAGAATTTCATTAAAAAATATATTCACACTAAAATTTACTTCTCGGAACAATATAAAATCTGTCATACAAATAGAATAATTCTATTTCTACTCACAAAACATTCCGTGTTTGGATACTTTGCCAAAAGTGTCTGATTCGAATATTCACTAAGCATAAGGTAGAAGAAATTATTGTAGATTTTTTTTACAATTTGATATTAAAGAATTACTGCTCTGGTGTGCGAGGAATACTCTGTTCCTTCGCTCCAGAAGATACTCATGCGCACACACGCAAACACACGCACAAATATATGTATATAACCAATATCTATAGTATATAACCCCGAAAGGATGAAGGCAAAGTCGACTCGTGGTGGAATTTGACTAGAATGTAAAGACAGTCGAAATACCTATTCTTTACTACCCACAAGGGGCTAAACACAGAGAGGACAAACAAGGACAGACAAACGCATTAAGTCGATTATATCGATCCAGTGCATAACTGGTACTTATTTAAACGACCGAAAGTATGAAAGGCAAAGTCGACCTCGACGGAATTTGAACTCAGAACGTAGCGGCAGACGAAATACCACTAAGCATTTCGCCCGGCGTGCTAACGTTTCTGCCAGCTCTCCGACTAACACACATACACAAGGCATATGTACTCCCAGTTCATAGATTGCCTCAGTTCTGTAGACATGAAAGAAATGCTTCCCGTCAATACGCCTGCTGTAAAAAAAACTTAAAAGTCATAGACAAGAGAAGAACTCACGACAACTCCCGTTGTAGGAGTGCTAGACATTCATGTTCCGTCATTGTGATTTATGAATACCACTTACTCAAAATGTGGAGAGATGAAACCCAAATCGCTCGTTATGGCGTAAGCCATATCGCTCGCTGTGACATAATTAAACCCCCTAATATTCACAGAGATATTGCATCAAACGACAAAACATTTATATCTTTTTAAGTAGTGTTGGCTAAAATCACTCTCATTCACGTATGTATTTACATATATATGTATATATATAAATACATACATATATCTATATATATATTACATACATACATATTTATATGTATATATATATATATATATATATATATATATATACATACAATATATATATATATACATATATATTAAATATTATATATTGAAACTTGGGGGGGGGGGCATTATGCCGGTAATAATAAACACACGTACTGGTTCGGTCCCTTATTGTTATTGTTCAGTATTGTTCGTGTTGTTATTTATTTATCTTTTTCTTCAAATAATTATCAATATCTTGTTAAGTAGTGTTGGCTAATTCCATACACCAAAGCATCAGGGTAACTATAGATTACCCACCAAGACACCCAAAGAAGAGCCTCTTGATCCTTGACACACAGCTTTGGCTAGAAACCATTAATAACAAAGTTCAAATCCTCCACTCACACTATATGAAACCCATGTCCCCCATGTATGTAATCCATAAGAGTTTGGTTCTACCACACAATGTACAAATTAATATATTAATACCTGACTTAGTCAGAATAAGGAAAAACATATTTCACCCCCCTGTGTAAACCCTGGAAGAAACGAAAATACACACAAGAGTTCATGCATCGCCGGCAATTTTCGGGATGCAATCGGAAAGATAGGATCCGAGTGTATAGATAGGAAAGCAGGAAATTTGAATAAACTTATAAATAAGGATGCCAATGGAACACAGCCTAGGTACCGTAGTAAGCAGGGGAATAAAATATAAAGAATTTATGATAAACTGGGCAAAAAGAACACGTGGTACAAGACTGACAAATTCCAAGGGATGATGTTTGTAGAAGCCTCACCACACGGGGAACTAATACGGAGATTTAGAAAAATCCTTAAGGATACTAAGTTCAACATAAATGTCTTGGAAAAACCAGGGAGAACCATCAGGTCAATAATATACAAAACATACGCCTTCAGAAAGAGCACGTGTGTAGAGGAGAGCTGCGTAGCGTGCAAATATAGCCCCGGTGTCAACTGGAAAACCAGAAATGTAGTTTACCGAATAAACTGCATGGATGGTGATTGCAAAATCTAGAAGTTTGCATACATAGGTGAAACGGCAAGAAGTTTGGTCAAGCGTATAAATGGACATTGGATGGAGTACAGGGATAAAAGACAAGCCTCGATACTCTACCAGCATGCCAAAGGAAAACATGGTGATGTGCTGAAAAGGATTAGCATAGAAAAACTGTCTAGATACCCGGGCGACGCATCGCTACGACAGATACGAGAGTCAGTCTACATAAACGAAACACGACCGGTTTTAAATAGTAAATACTCTCAATAAGCAGAAGCCTTAAAAAGACCCATGGACGCACGCACACATATACACACATACACACACACACACAAGAACGGACATACACACACATACAAAGACAAACAAGCATTCACGCCCACACGGATACACACACGCATACGCATACACACAGAAATATGGATACAGAAGTACACATGTACACTTCTGTGTCCATGTGTACACAGAGGAATTCGTACACGTATGAACGCACATAGATACTCACGAACACATACACATAAAGACACTGAGACACTAACACATACCCGCACACTCACGGAAACGTAAATACGAACTATATACATACATACATTTATATATATATATATATATATTTATATATATATATGTTAATTTAGTAAACTTCTGAGGTTAATTCTACATCATCCGATTTCTGGTTTAGTAATGCAAATTACGTTACCGTCATCAGTAGAGTGTACTTCTGGTATATTCTACTGATTACGGTAAAGTAAATTGTATTACTAAACTAGAAATCGGATGATCTAGAATTAACCTCGGAATTTTACTAAATCTCTTTTAATATTTTGCTCACTTTCAGCCTTGCGCAAATGGAGTGTAATTTGAAGTGGGTTTTTTTACAGTCTTTTGACATCTATCTCTAGCGTGTAGGTGGTGTTTCTCAGCAGCCTAAATCATAATTATATCGATATAATTATATATTTATGTTAATGTTTACCTATATGGTTTTTATTACATACTGGCCCCTGATAAGATCATTGATTTCATTCCTAATTATTTATATAATCCTTAATTATATTATCCTTATTTATGCATATATGTATGCAAATGAGAGAGAAAGAGAGAGAAATTTTTGTCAACACTACTTAAAACGTTGTAAATATTTTGTCGTTTAATGCAGTACTTTTGTGAATATTAGGGTGTTTAAATATGTTACTTTCACTCCTCCGTTGAGAATCACGAGATCGAATGCTTTCTCTAACTATCCAGAATGATACTGTTAACGAAATAACTATCCCTAAGGGCTTCATTATATCATCTCGGCCTATTTGCATATATCGTCAGGTTTTTGTAGCCAGTTCGATGAATATTGCTAATTCACCAGTAATTAAGCCATCGAATCTAGATGATTTTTCTTTTACTGATCATGAATATATTGTATAAAAGACAAGTTGACTCAATCTATCTATACAGAGCGTATTGTAATGACTTAGATGTATATACTGTTATACAGCACAGCAATAAAAGGAAACGCTTTTAATTCATATAATTTCTTAATCTCTCTGACAGTCAAAAATGTTTATACAAGCAAATTAATGCATCTTATTACACTTAGTAATAGTAGATTTATAAATAAGCAGTTTGCCCCGGAGAGATGACAATACAGGATTGAAAGGTGCCCGATTTTACATTCTGTACTCCAAATTTGCTGTGTAAAAAGAGAATTTTTCTATATCTACACATTTGTTGTGTTGGTTAAGCACTATTCGTATATTCAACGGCAGAGTTTAGCATTAAAACAAAACGTTTGTGGCACACAAGTAATTTATTAATGGAACTAGCTGTCGAATACTTGTTATGCAAATCGGTCTATTCGATTTATTGAAGCTCTTAGCAATAGTGGCTTTATAAGAAATATCTCTGTTGATAGATAAAACTGCTAATCAGGCATTGAAACTATTTAGGTTAAACTAACATTTTAGTCGAACTAATCTACCCTAGGCCTTATTCGTTGTAAGCCTAGTACTTATTCTATCGCTAAGTTACAGGGACATAAACGATGGTAGGGGGACAAACACAGACATGCAAACATACACGCACACACACATTAGGGGAAGCACTCCGTCGGTTACGACGACGAGGGTTCCGGTTGATCCGAATCAACGGAACAGCCTGCTCGTGAATGAACGTGTAAGTGGCTGAGCACTCCACAGACACGTGTACCCTTAACGTAGTTCTCGGGGATATTCAGCGTGACACAGAGAGTGACAAGTCCGGCCCTTTGAAATACAGGTACAACAGAAACAGGAAGTAAGAGTGAGAGAAAGTTGTGGTGAAAGAGTACAGCAGGGATCACCACCATCCCCTGCCGGAGCCTCGTGGAGCTTTTAGGTGTTTTCGCTCAATAAACACTCACAACGCCCGGTCTGGGAATCGAAACCGCGATCCTTCGACCGCGAGTCCGCTGCCCTAACCACTGGGCCAATGCGCCTCCACGCACACACCTATATACGTATATGTGTATACGTTTGTGTGTTTCGAACAGAAGTGCTGTATTATGTGATCAAACGCGGAAAGACGCGGTTACAAAACAAATATGTAGCAACACACATTCACGCGCCCAGTGATATCTTGTGTTAACGAGCACACAACTTTCAAAATTCTAATTAAAACAACGAAACCATATCTAGCCCACGCAAATAATTTTGTAAACGTTTCTTCTTTTTTTTTAATGTAATCAAATCGTTTTCGGAGAGTCACCTACAAGTTTGTTACTATTTTTGGAGAATAAATCTTATCTGTGAGTTTTGGATCACTAATTCGTATAATTTAGATTTAATACTCATTAAAAGAAATGTCTTGTAGTACAGAACTATTGAAGGGAAACGAGATATCGCGAACAATTTTATTCCACCTTCATTCCTCTCTTTCTGTCGTCCGTCTTTTTGCAGACTTACCCGACTGCTGACGTTGGGGAAATGGAAATTTAACTCAGCGTTTTACAGTTTAATGTTTGTTTCGTAATTAAAAGGTTAGGATTAGATGGCTTTGCAAAGAGTTGTGGCTCTAAGAAATAATACTGAACAAATACTTTAATACGGAATGTATGTGGGACTGAGTAAAGATTTTGTAATGAGAGAAGTGACAAATGCAACAAATAAAATTAGGTGGAAAAATTATAGTGATTGTTCGCAGAAGGGAGAGAAACACATCTCGAGTGTAGGTTGGTGTCTTTCTTTTAAAGTTTCCAGTCATCCTTGGTAGAGTAGAGCAATGATTAAATTCATTCAAGCCATTGTAATCACATCTTTTGATATATAAGGGTTTACGTTATCAAACGTGTCTTTTTTCTTTAGAGGATTGGTTGTGAATTTTCCAGGCGAAATTAGCTCCTATTTCGTAATGGATATGCAAAGTCGGAGATGCTCCCTCGTCGAGTAAGGGGTTTCAGCGAATCAGTTAGAGGATGTTCGTCTCTCATCAGGGGTCTTTTTACAGAAGATGTAATATAGATATCATCGGTCGTAATTTATTATTTTTTTTGCAGAAGATGCAATTTAGATATTTTATGAGTAGCTGCAACAGCAGCATACAAATGCTGCTAGCAATGCTATAACATGTGGAGGCGCAATGGCCCAGTGGTTAGGGCAGCGGACTCGCGGTCGGAGTATCGCGGTTTCGATTCCCTGACCGGGAGTTGTGTGTGTTTATTGAGCGAAAACACCTAAAAGCTCCACGAGGCACCGGCAGGAGGTGGTGGCGACACCTGTTGTATTATTTCCCCACAACTTTCTCTCACTCTTACTTCTTGTTTCTTGAGTAACGCTGCGATGGACTGGCGTCCCATCCAGCTGGGAGGAACACAGAAACCGGGAAACTGGGTCCACAGAAACTGGGAAACCGGGTCCATGAGCCTGGCTATGCTTGAAAAGAGCGAGGAAGAAGAAAGAAATACTGTAACATAAGTCGTATATGAGTTATGTGGGTGATCGTGGATGCGCAATGGCCCAGTGGTTAGGGCAGCGGACTCGCGGTCGTATGATCGCGGTTTCGATTCCCAGACCGGGCATTGTGAGTTTTTATTGAGCAAAAATACCTAAAGCTTCACAAGGCTCCTGCAGGGGGTGGTGGTGAACCCTGTTGTACTCTTTCACCACAACTTTCTCTCACTCCTTCTTCCTGTTTCTGTTGTACCTGTATTTCAAAGGGCCAGCCTTGTCACACTCCGTGTCACGCTGAATCTCCTCGAGAACTACGTTAAGGGTACACGTGTCTGTAGAATGCTCAGCCACTTGCACGTTAATTCCACGAGCAAGCTGTTCCGTTGATCGTATCAGCTAGGACCCTCATCGTCGTAACCGACGGAGTGCTTCTACTATGTGGGGGATCAGCAAACACTTAACCTTGATTTATTTTGTGTCTGAGGATCAAGCTTATGTTGCGTAAGAGACAAATTGGTTTTTAGCGTCGTGTAGCCATCACTGTAGTACGGTCACCAGTTTCGTAACTGTGATAACTTCTGCTTTGTTTACTCTTTTACTCTTTTACTTGTTTCAGTCATTTGACTGTGGCCATGCTGGAGGACCGCCTTTAGTCGAGCAACTCGACCCCGGGACTTATTCTTTTGTATGCCCAGTACTTATTCTATCGGTCTCTTTTGCCGAACCGCTAAGTAACGGGGACATAAACACACCAGCATCGGTTGTCAAGCAATGCTAGGGGGACAAACACACACACACACATACATATATATTTATATACATATATATACGATGGGCTTCTTTCAGTTTCCGTCTACCAAATCCACTCACAAGGCATTGGTCGGCCCGGGGCTATAGCAGAAGACACTTGCCCAAGATGCCACGCAGTGGGACTGAACCCGGAACCATGTGGTTGGTTAGCAAGCTACTTACCACACAGCCACTCCTGCGCCTATGTTGAAGATGTTCTTCTATTACTACAGGGTGGAAGAAACAAAGGAAACTTCCTTAAATTTCACAATTAATTTAATGTAACAAGAAGCAGATACGGGTTTAGCAACAATATGCTTCGTGTGAAGCAGTACATAAATACGAGTAGCTACATACAAATTGGTCTTGTGGCATTCCGTGTGGAAAGAAGCATGATGGAAAAATGTACAAGAGAATTTCGTACAGCAGTAGGTGTTTTAGTTGAGTAAGCGCAAACCTTACACCTGACGTGAAACACAAGTAGTTTACCACGAATGGTTGCTACTAAAAACCATTTCTGTAGCTTACACCACGTTAAGAAAATCTTTGCTGCGCTTCAGGATGTGGTCAGATCAAAAATCGGCAAGGAAGAGAGGAAAACGAAATCGTGTCTGTCCGCTATATAGGACGAATTAGTGGAGGCACCACCTAGCAAACGAAATCTTTCTAGAATGTTCTATGCCTATTTCTTTACTGCCCACAAGGGGCTATACACAGAGGGGACAAAGAAGGACAGACACACGGATTAAATCGATTACATCGGCCCCAGTGCGTAACTGGTACTTAATTTATCGACCCCGAAAGGATGAAAGGTAAAGTCTACCTCGGCGGAATTTGAACTCAGAACGTAACGGCAGACGAAATACGGCTAAGCATTTCACCTGGCGTGCTACCGTTTCTGCCAGCTCGCCGCCTTATGCCATACTGGCTTTACTAGAAGCGACGTAAACCCACTGTCCCTAGAACATTCTAGAACGTTCGTCAAGGGAGGTCACCGATGTTG
>NC_043017.1:31184609-31207109 GCF_006345805.1 Octopus sinensis | reverse complement strand
TTTTAAAACAAATGCCGAATCATCGGCAACATGACAAGAGATTTATTGTTTTTGTAAGCTTTGGGCAAATGTAAATTGATTACACACGAGTAAGTGTAAGCCTATCTAGAGGCAATTCAACAACCGATAGACAGAAGATATACAATGACCCCTTTTTATTAAACATTTGAGATTAACTGGAACTTTATATAAATATGAATCTAAATTACGTAATAATAGTTTGTGCAGTGTAAATTATACTGGGCCGGCATTTGATACAAGGAAAACGCAACAAGTGTATCATACCCGCAACAAATATTGTCCGTCGACAAAAGAAAGGAGTTGTTGTCAAGTTGCAGATGCCAGAGTAAGTTCATATTTAAAGACTGGTTGGAACTAAAAACAGTGGAAATACCTGATGGCATAAAATGCGGTAAAAGTAATAATTAAGTGGCATCAGATATAACCATTCAACATCAAAGAATATTACAAATAAACCTTTTATTGATTTGTGCTATAATATAACAGTACGGCAACTTAACAACCGAGGAATATACAAAATAAATATCCTTGGTAAGCTTATGATGTATCAATATAGGAAGTAGAAGCAACAAGTTAAAAGTTAGTATAAAAAACTAATGGATATTCTAAATAATTTAGCGTCTGAAGAAACGAAATGATATCTGACAGAAGAACTTTATCAAAATAGGATATAAATGACGTAATCAACAGTCAGCTACAAGTAATTTAGTAACCAACCAATGAATAAGCGCTAGGGAAATTATTGATTCCAGCGAACAAGTCATAGCTTAGTAAAGTAGGATGGTATTACGCATTGACTAAGGAAAGACGTGATGGCAGCGAGTTGTTCAATAGTGGACTATATAATTCTAGAATAACTTGGATGGTGTGTGAAAACTATTATCCAAATAAACACCAGCAAAGGCGGCCAGTTAAAAGGAATATTATAAACACAATCAAACAAACCCATCTTTGTCGACATCAGATAAAACATAATTATCTGATATTATATAATTAATCCTGAAAGATATTTCACAAGATGAGAATAATAATGATGACAAACAAATAACGAACTCTAGTGAAACAGGATGTAACTTAGAAAAAACAAATGTCTGGGGGAACTGGTTCGTCATCAAAAATATATCGCTGTGTAATTTCAGAAATAATACCAAGAAAGGGATTTGAAAACCTATCCACTCGTAAGCAATGAGTGTTTCGAAATTTTACAGACATTATGCAGTTCTAAACCGAAAATTATATTATTGCATTTCTTTATTTTATGTGTATTTAAATATATTTGATATATTAGTAATATTTATAGAAGCAAATTATTATTTTTCCGCTATGGTCAACTTTACCTTTCATCCTTTTGGGGGTCGATAAATTAAGTACCAGTTGCGTACTTGGGTCGATCTAATTGACTGGCACCCTCACCCAAAATCTCGAGCCTTGTGCCTAGAGTAGACCCCCCCCAAATGCATAATTTCTGTCAGTTGTATTTCAAATATAGCAGATACCACCCTGAAGAAATCCAAAGGCATACTGACCAGTTTTGCCAGGACACAGATGATTTAGTCACAGAGCCGTTGATAAAGTTAAGTCCCTGGGAATAGTGATAAAAGCAACAAAATTTGCCAGTGATTTGGAGGGCGTCATATTAATGCAAAAAGAGATAATAATTGTTTCTAAAAGAGAGAACTTCTTCCCCAGAATTTTGTAGGATGCGCCCGTCAATTAAATAAACAATAATAATTGATTGTTATTTTATTGCATTGAACAACGGGGTGAGGATGATGACGGACAAAGGGGATCTTTGCAGGATATGAGTTCTGAACGTAAAGAGCCAAAACGTATACGACACAGTAATCGTTTAAACCCGGGGTGGGGGAAAAAACCCTTTCTGCGGGCGCAGAAGTGTTGGGTCTTAGGGGTGAGTTATTTCATTTCGCATTACTTAAGTAATGAACCTGTACGATCGAGACGACTTTTTAGCTTGTACGAATGTGCAAAGTAATTAATATAATACAAGCATTGACTATTCAAATGATTATCAATTCGATTTATATACACTTAGCTATTTGTATATTCGTCTCAAGATTAGCACAAATTA
Organism: Octopus sinensis; assembly: GCF_006345805.1. NCBI lineage: Eukaryota > Metazoa > Mollusca > Cephalopoda > Octopoda > Octopodidae > Octopus > Octopus sinensis. The sequence continues at coordinate 31,204,999 of NC_043017.1, read as the reverse complement.
AAATTGCAAGCAAACAAATAACTGACGTAATAAACATATCGATACAATATACGATCGAGACAGCAAAATATAGGGAATGTTTCAATTATAAAGGACCTTTTTCAATGGAAAGTTTTGCCGGCCCCACTAAAATGTTTCCCCACCCCTGGTTTAAACGAATTAGCCAAATAGTCACCGAAACAACAACAGAGTGGAAGCGCAATGACCCAGTGGTTAGGGCAGCGGACTCGCGGTTGTAAGAACATGGTTTCGATTCCCAGACCGGACATCGTAAGCAAAATCCGGGTATTATTGAGCAAAAACACCTAAGCTCCATGAGCCTCCGGCGGGTGTGTGTGTAAACCCCGCTGTACTTTTTCACCACAACTTTTTCTGGCTCTGTTTTCCTACTTCTGCCACAAAGCAGAGGAACCATTGTCTAACCCACTATGGTGTGGTAAACTTTCAAACCTTAGTCTAGATTGGGAATCCTCTGTAACCCAGGATGGTTCAACTCTCCACCCGTTAAAAGTCACCGTTTACGGGATGAGGATAACAACGTAGCTTTCGCACCCGTACAACTACCAGTCTATCGCGTGCGGTGGGTGGGTGAATCTTCAAGTTGCCACACGCATTCTTAGTAGCTTAGAGTAGGCTCGAATTAGAGATTATTCTTTGTGGCTAATGCCGTGAGTCCTGATTGGAAAAAGAAGAAGAAGAAGAAGAAGAAGAAGAAGAAGAAGAAGAAGAAGAAGAAGACGGAGAAGAAGACGAAGAAGAAGGGGAAGAAGAAGACGAAGAAGAAGACGAAGAAGAAGACGAAGAAGAAGGGGAAGAAGAAGACGAAGAAGAAGAAGACGAGGAAGAAGGGGAAGAAGAAGACGAAGAAGAAGAAGAAGAAGAAGAAGAAGGAGAAAAAGAAAAAGAAGAAGAAGAAGACGAAGAAGAAGAAGAAGAAGAAGAAGAAGAAGAAGAAGAAGAAGAAGAAGAAGAAGAAAAAAAAGAAGAAAACAACAGATGGGAATGAGAAAGAAAAAGAAAGGGGAAGTGGAAGAAGGGGAATAATTAGAAAGGAAAAACGAAGTAAAAAAAAGAAGAGAATATAGAACAAAATAAAAAAAGAGAGACCGAAGAGGAAGCGAAGATAAATAAGAAGATAATGTGAATAGAGAGAGAGAGTAAATTAGTGAAACGTTTTTTGGTAAGCGTATCATGGATAATAAAGCATTCTTCGCTGAATTATCTGTCTGTGCATGGACAGAGGATTAATACTGATTTAGAGATTGTTAAAAATTTACATATTTAAAAGTAAAATGAATCTCTTTCCCCTTTCTCTACTATTTTATTTCTCCTCCTTTAATTAGAATACATAAATGTTTTGTAGATGGAGAAATTCAATTGTAACAGTGTATGTCTGTTTATATTTCTTGTATGTCTATTGTTGTAACATTTGTTATTATCATAAATGTTTTATTTGTTGTTGGTGTTGTGGCAATTTTATCTTTATTAATCAAAACAAAACACAGTCGTTATATTATTCTACGTCTCATGCCTATTTATATTATATCGATATGTTTATTACGTCTGTTGTTTATTTACTTGTAATTTTAATTTGTGCTAATCTTAAGACGAATATATAAATAGCTAAGCGTATATAAATTGAATTGATAATCATTTGAATAGCCAATGCTTGTAGTATATTAATTACTGTGTACATTCGTACAAGCCAAAAAGCTGTCTCGATCGTACAGGTTCATTACACCGGAGGTTATTTCAGGTTCCTAAATGGCTAATCGACCGAAATTCTTAGACACCACACTGAATACTTTACCAGTTTTTCACACGTTTAACCTGTGACTTTTATTGCTGCTCATTCTCAATAAAATTGACTTAAGTAATGCGAAATGAAATAACTCACCCCTAAGACTCAACACTTCTATCTATCTGTCTCATGACTTAATGAGGGTAAGGCTAACACAACCTATTATACACTTACCTTTTCATGGGGTGTATATTTTAATATAGTTGTTTAGCCTATACGATTGTTGGGTGTAAAAACATGTTCGAAACATAAATGGCTGTGTCATCCATAGCTAAAGGGTGTTGGTGTATTTTGACTTAGAGTAAGATGGAGCAAAATAAAGCTAACTAAAATTATATTTGCTGTGTGAAAAATACAATATAAGTCAATGATTGCTAATAGTTTCCACTTAAGGCTCAAGGTCCTAAATTTTCGGTTGAGAGAATAATTCAATGCGCCATACGAAATACTTAAATGCTATCCATTTCATTGATCCTAAGGGGATGAAATTCAATATTGACCACAGCGGTATTTGAACTCAAAACGTAAGGAACAATTGTCAAAATCCTACCAATGCATCAACCTCTAATCAGTCGTTAATCCTTTCTACTATATACACAAGGCCCTGAAATTTTGGGGGTGGAGGACAGTCGATTAGATCGATTCCAGTACGCAACTGGTACTTAATTTATCGGCCCCGAAAGGTTGAAAGGCGAAGTCGATCTCGGCGGAATTTGAACTCAGAACGTAGCAACGGGCGAAATACCTATTTCTTTACTACCCACAAGGGGCTAAACACGGAAGGAATAAACAAGGACTGACAAGCGGATTAAGTCGATTATATCGACCCCAGTGCGTAACTGGTAGTTAATTTATGGACCCTGAAAGGATGAAAAGCAAAGTTGACCTCGGCGGAATTTGAACTCAGAACGTAGCGGCAGAAGAAATACCGATTTCTTAACTACCCACAAGGGGCTAAACACAGAGGGGACAAACAAGGACAGACAAAGGGATTAAGTCGATTATATCGATCCTAGTACGTAACTAGTACTTATGTTATCGACTTCGAAAGGATGAAAGGCAAAGTCGACCTCGGCGGAATTTGAACTCAGAACGCAGCGGCAGACGAAATACCGCTAAACATTTCGTACAACGTGCTAATGATTCTACCTATTCGCCACCTTCTAAGCAGTCATTAATAATGGTGGTAGTATTTTACCTCCATATTTGGGAAATGGATGCGGTATAATGCGGTAGGGTGCACGTAGATTTCATATTAATAAGCATAGAGTAGCAAAATTAATTAGAAATTAAATAAGACAATATAAGTATTTATTCAATGTTTATCATGCAGACTTATAACCTCGCATCAATAGGTCAGAACCTTAATTATTTCCGACATGACAGTTAACTAATCTATAACTATTTGCAGTAAACTATTTTTATGTAACGTTTAGTTTGTTATAGGTTACATTCTCAAGTTCGTTATTTCATATATTTTGTGTGTTGCAGGATAAGGAGTCTCTTTCTCTCTTAGTAGTACTCGTTGTTTAGGTTTCTCCGTTGTAGAGAATTAAACTAAGACTTCTTTGTTTATATTGTTTTAGTTTTATGTTAAGGATTACATGGATTATATGGATTATATATTGGATTCTGTTCAATGTTTTAACGGGTTATCAGCACCGGTTCATCGGAAATTCAGTGGTATCGAGAATCTATTGTGCTAGCGTATATATTAAGGAGCATTTGTGACACACACACATATACATACATACATACATTCATTCATACATAAACATACATGCATATATACATATATATATATATATATATATATATATATATATATATATTATATATATATATATATATATATATATATATATATATATATATATAAAATATTATTAGAGACAAAACCACTATTTTGCAAAACAAACAAGGAAAGACTTAATCAATACATAAAATTTTAATAAATAAATTTTAATATATATAGTCAAAAACCTGAAGATTGTCGATCAAGACAAGAAACGATTGTAGTGGCGGTTTTTTTGACTATTTATTAAAATTTTATGTATTGATTAAGTCTTTCCTTGTTTGTTTTGCAAAATAGTGGTTTTGTCTCTAATAATATTTTATAATATTTTACTATAAAATTGGATTTAATCCTAAATCTGATTTTTTTCCCTGTAAATTTGGATTTATTCCCTAATATTTATTATTATTATATATAAATATATATATATATATATATATGTGTGTGTGTGTGTGTGTGTGTAAGTTCTAGATAAATACAGTGTACATTTAAACACATAAGAGGCAACTATCATAGACTTCGCCTAGCAATTTATTTTATTTGCTAAAAAAAATCTGAAACCATTGGTGCAGGAGTTACATGGTAAATGTTTTAATTTTTCATTCCCGTCCAAATTTTATCTCTAATAGTGGTTTAGGATTTAACTGTTTTTTCCAGTGTGCAAGGGTTCCTATGATGCATGCCTCTTATGTGTTTAAATGTACACTGTATTTATGTGAATAATATATAGTCTATTGACTAAAAGTTTACACGTTAGGCCACTGGTAATTGACATTTCAAATATTTTTTGATTATCCTTTGATATTGTTAATTATATGTATGTTTTATATATATTTCAAGGATATATATATATATATATATTTAGCAATTAAGGACAACTACTTAATAAGGAAAACTTAACAAGAAATTGTCAGGTAGATAGCGTAAAAACCTCATAAGAGAAAAAATTTCGAAAATAATTATTTCTTATTGAACATATTAATTTATATATAGAGGGCATTATACATACATGCCAGAAGGCATTATACATACATGCCAAACGCTAAGAGAAACAATTAGTCATTTCTACCAATAGTAATATTTTCTACCAATAGTAATATTTTTGGTAGAAATGACTAATTGTCCCTCTTAGCGTTTGGCATGTATGTATAATGCCTTCTGGCATGTATGTATAATGCCCTCTATATATAAATTATATATATATATATAATATATATATATATATATATATATATAACGGGAAGCTTTACGAAAATAAACAAACAATTGTATTAGTATGGCGCTCAGGAAGAGAAATAAAACAAGTCTTTTGCGTTTCATATATATATACATACATACATACATACACACACACACACACATATATATATATATATATATATATATATGTATGTATGTATGTATGTATGTATGTATGTATGTATGAACAAACCTTTATTTTTGCTTTAGAAGCGTCAAATGTGTATCGCATTTTACAGACGAGGAGGTAGTATTTCAAATGCAGTATAGCCGTGAGAACAGCAGAAAGATGTTTTAACAACTAAACAGCCACGAGGTCTCCAGTTCATCTGATCGACAGCACAGCCTGCACGTGAAATTTGCTTACAAGTGATTGAGCACACCACATATGCGTGTACCTTTCATGCAGGTCTTAGCGAGAATCAGCGTGGCACAGAATATGATAATGATGGTCCTTTGAATTATGATAAAGCACAAGTCAAGAGTGTCAACTGGCTTAGTGGAGACATATATAAACCTATTCTAAACCTGACAATTTTTCATATATTTATATGGAGTGACTTCACACAAAGGTGTGACAGGTTCATTTTCTTGTAATTCAGGCCGCATCACGGTCCTAGAAGACAAACTGGGAAAGGCAATGGTGACAGAGATGCGCTGGACCAGTCACTCTTGACTCATGGGCCTAAACCATTTTTGCCAGTTAGTGGACTGAGGCAATGTGAAATAAATTCACTTGGTCAGAGCAAAATACGCTGTCAGGAATCGAACTCACGTCTTTACGATCATGAGTCAAGTACCCTAACCACTAAGCTACGTGCATTCGCACATACATACACATATATACGCATACATATATACATACATGCATGCATGCATGCATACATGCATCTATACATACATACACACATATGGGATATGTAACACACTGGCTAAATATCAATCTTGAAGAATTAGGCTTCCTAAAACCAGAAAGGAGAAGGTAATTCGAAGACTACAGATCACATCCATCATTGGAACTGTAAAAATCTGTAAAACCTTCCAGAAATTTATCATTTAAGCATAAATGACAATGTCTAGATATGCCAGTATGTGCATGAGAAGACATACATTGGGAAAAAAAAGACATGCAAATCTGCACGTATACATACATACATTCATACGTAAAAAATACCCTGTTGTTGATGGTGAAATTCCTATGAAGGAGGCATGAATCTAGGTTAAAAACCGGTTCTTTCTCTAGTGGCAAGACATTTTGAAATAAATTGAATAATGACATACATACATAAATGCATATATACATATGTATTGGGGAAGTTTACCAAAGAAAAACAAAAGACGAAGACAGGTGGTGTACAAAACAAACAGATTAGTATAACGCTCAGGAATAGAAAAAGTCTTTTACGTTTCGAACCTACGCTCTTCTACAGAAAGGGACACAGAATAAACAAGAAGAGAAACAAGGAGAGAAACAAGGAGAGAAAAATATGTGTGTAGTGGCTAACGATCTATCATATACATATATACATACATACACCTACTTTCATACGCAAGTTACCTTTCGTTTATGTTCATTTTTTTCCATTGGTGTGATCATATACACGCTGAAGTAATATTTTTAGATCTAAATACTCAAGGGGATATATTTCTTTTTTCACCTTAGAGGTGTTTTCCTCACATTCAATTATCTTTACAGTAATGCAGTCTCCAGCTAAAATCATTTCACATAGAATGCACTAGATTTACTTTTTAAATCGATAGCATTGTGTGTGTTTGTATGTAAGAATGTGTGTGCGTATATACATATGTATAAGTATTTTCATATATGTATATATATATATATATATTATATATATATATATATATATATATATAATATATATATATATATGTAAATATACATATATGTATACATATGCATATATGTATGTTTTCATATATGTATGTATATTATATATATATATATATATATTATATATATATATATATTATATATATATATGTAGATATATATATATATATATATATATATATATATATATATGTAAATATACATATATTTATACACATATATAAATCAAATATATATGTATGTTTTCATATATGTATGTATATATATATATATATATATATATATATATATATATATATGTAGATATAATATATATATATATAATATATATATATATATATATGTAAATATACATATATGTATACACACATATAAATCACATATATATGTATGTTTATAGTATCAATATTTCTTAATGTATGTGTTCTGATATGATTATACATGTACACATATATATACATACATACATATGTATGTATATATATATATATATATATATATATATATAATATATATATATATATATATATATTATATATATATATATATATATTATATATATATATATATATATATATAATATATATATATACATATATGCATATATATATATATATATATATATATGCATAATGCATGCACATATATAGGATGCACTAGATCTTCTTTCTCAATCGACGGATGTGTTTATGGGTGTGTATGAGTGGATAGATGAGTGTGTGTGTGATTCTGTGCATATATATATACATATATGTATACATATGCATATATGTATGTTTATACACACGCACACACACACTATATATATGTGTGTGTGTGTCATATATGCACACACACATACGTATACTCATATACAAAATGTATGTGCTGAGGCTTGTTATCGTTTAAATGTGTACAGTTAAAATTGCTACAGGAGTCCATAACATTCAAAGTGATCATTCTACTTTTATATTTATGTGTTTTAAGTTATTAGATGTACAGATTTAAACTCATAGATTAGATTTAAAAAATACTTATCTACGCAAAATTTAAGGATAGTTGGAGAGATATTTTTTCATCGGAAATTTAATCTCAGTATAATAGGCTAATTTCCCTTTGCTATGCATAATCGAGTGCTATCACACATATACGCCCCGCACACAAACACAAACACATATTCACACACTCACAGACACACACACATGTACGTTCATATCTACACACAATATATATAAATTTGGAAATAAATACATGATACATATATGAACTTTTGCCTACATATCTATATGTATCTAAACTGTCCATGCACACATACATACATACAAACATACATACGTACAGAAATCCAAACATATTTATTATATACACACAAATATACGCACATTTATGAATGTTACCTGATGTTTCACGGATGAACTATCATCCTCAGGGTTTCGTTAATGAATTAAATTTAAAGTATAATAAGCCTATAATATTATTTCAAATATACACATGATACCATTTTCAATAACAATACATTTTTCACGCCTTAAAATTTCATTTGTGCTTCAATAACTCATTTTGAATACATAAGCAATACATGGGTAAGGTTTGCACGAAGTCTACTCATTCTCAATGATTTGATAAGGTTGGCAACTAAGTTACCGCCGCTTTTTAAAATTTAATTTTTTTTTAAAGGTTTAATGAAAAATAACAACTAATTAATCAATAATATATTCGCCCTTGTTGTTTGCAACTTCTTCCCAACGTTCAACAGGATTTCCAATACCTTTGACGAGAATTTTCGTGCAAATTTGGTTTAATCGCTCTTCATCTAATTCTGTTGGACGGCCAGAACGAGGTGCGATTTTGAGGCCGAAATTTACATTTTTGAACTTGGCGTACAAATCACGAGCGGTTCTTTCAGCTCTGGCACCCTCTTCATACACAGCTTAAATGTCGCGAGCAGCTTTTGCGGCCTTAGAACCTTGATTCAAAGCAAAAAGAAGGAGATGTCAGAAATGCTCGTTTTTCTTGACATTACATTTTAATTATCTGAAAATAAACAAAAATTAACTAAAATGAACTAGAAAAGCAAAAAACAAAGTAGATTCCAAAATGATTAAAAAATACTATTCCCGGAAAAAATAGATTCCAAAATTGAAAAACACAATAAATTCTAAAACTTAAAAAACGGTGGGAACTTAGTTGCCAATCCAATATATTTTTTACTTAACAGTTTTCTTGAATGCATATAACTTAAGGTTTGTAAACCTCGCAGAGTACTGTAAATTCGTTTATTCTCCAATTTTTATTTAGAGACCTGTTGTCGAAAGAAGTTATATTTATGAATTGGTGGCATTTCAATTTTATTTTTCATTTGTGTTGCTCCATCTTTTATAACTTGTGTGTTCCAGTTGATCTGTTCAACGGAACAGCTTGCTCGTGAAATTAACGTGAAAGTGGCTGAGCACTCCACAGACACGCGCATATTTAACATAGTTCTTAACGTGATTCAGCCTGATACAGAATGTGACTTGGCTGGCTCCTTGTAATTATTGGCACAACTCATTTTTCCCAGCTGAGTGAACTAGAGAAACGTGAAATAAAGAGAATATGGAAACTTACAACACCCTGCGAGGTTTACAAACCTGAAGTTATATGCATTCAAGAAATTTGTTAAGTAAAAAATATATTGGGTTGGCAACTAAGTTCCCACTGTTTTTTTTTTAATTTAGAATTTACTCCGTTTTTCAATTTTGGAATTTACTTTGTTTTTTGTTTTTTTTTCTAATTAATTTTAGTTAATTTTTGTTTATTTTCAGATAAATAAAATGTAGTGTCAAGAAAAACAAGCATTTATGACACCTCCTTCTTTTTGCTTTTAATCAAGTTTCTAAGGCCGCAAAAACTGCTCTCGGCTCAAGGACAAAACGCGCCACCTGGAATCGAACATACGAGTTTACGATCGTGAGACGAATACCCTAACCACTGAGCCACGAACCTTCACTAGATTTCTGCAACATCTCTGTAGTGATCCGGTAAACTGTTTGGGGATGTTGATCTGGTTTTGCATCAGAAGATGCGCTCTTTCTTGACCCACGCGACGACTGATGCAGATTGTTGAATTATGTGGTTGTTTTGTCCTGGTTTGCTTTCAGTTACTAATTTGATCATGGGGTGCAAAATCTCCTGTAAACCCGTAGTTCTGTGCTAACAACAACTTGTATTCCAGTTCATTGTTAAAACAGATGATTATTTGTGTAGTCACAATGTCCCTCCGGATAATACAACATTTTGTCGATGTCAGCAAAGTTGAATAGTTGTACACACACAGGATATATGCAGGTTTAGGAAGATTAACGTATTTTCGCCTTATCTTCGAAGTGGGTGGCTAAACGCGTACTCTTCCTTGCAAAAGGCAACCCTATCTATGCAGGGTATAGTTATTACATTTCTTCGCCGAGGTCGACTTTGCCTTTCATCCTTTCGGAGTCGATTAAATAAGTACCAGTTACACACTGGAGTCGATATAATCGACTTAATCCGTTAGTCTGTCCTTGATTGTCCTCTCTCTGATTAGCCCCTTGTGGGTAGTAAAGAAATAGAAATGGGTATTTCGTCTGCCGCTACGTTCTGAGTTCAAATTCCGCCGAGGTCGTCTTTGCCTTTCATCCTTTCGGGGTCGATAAATTAAGTACTAGTTACGCACTGGGGTCGATATAATCGACTTAATCCGTTTGTCTGTCCTTGATTGTCCTCTCTGTGTTTAGCCCCTTGTGGGTAGTAAAGAAATAGGTATAGTTATTACATTTCTGATGATATAATTAAATATCATGGTTTTGGAAAAGGCTGGAAACTTTTGTCGTGTTCAGTTATGAAAGTTCAAAAAAATTCAAATACTGGTGGAGTAGGTATGGTTTGAAATTGAAAGTACAAATCTTTGCTCTGTATCAATTCTACAACTTCAAGAATAATGCCGAAAACTTTCAATGGGAGTCCAAAAGTAGCCATTATTTGTTGTTATAGTCCTAAGATATTACACAGTTAGAGATTGCTGAATTTTTTAATGATGAAATTTCGGGTTTGATCCGTGGAGTCTCAAACATGATCTTAGTCTCGTGGGAAGATCTTTTAACGCGGAGAATGGGGATTAAAAATCAAGCTAAAAGGCCTTTGTTTTCATAACAAAACAGACAGAAGTAGAGAATTATTCTTTCTACTCTAGGATCAAGGTCCAGAATTATAGGTGAAGGGAGCCAGTCGATTAGATCGACCCCAGTATGCAAATGGTACTTAATTTATCGACCCCGAAAGGATGAAAGGCAAAGTCGACCTCGGTTGAATTTGAACTCAGAACGTCTAGACAGACGAAATACCTATTTCTTTACTATCCCCAAGGGGCTAAACGCAGAGAGGACAAACAAGGACAGAGGAGCGGATTAACTCTATTATATCGACCCCAGTGCGTACCTGGTACTTACTTAATCGACCCCGAAAGGATGAAAGGCAAAGTCGACCTCGACGGAATTTGAACTCAGACAGAGGAAATACCTATTTCTTTACTACCCACAAGGGGCTAAACACAGAGGGACAAACAAGGACAGACAAACGGATTAAGTCGATTATATCGACCCCAGTGCGTAACTGGTACTTAATTTATCGACCCCAAAAGGATGAAAGGCAAAGTCGACCTCGGCGGAATTTGAACTCAGAACGTAACGGCAGGCGGAATACCGCTAAGCATTTCGCCCGGCGTGCTAACGTTTCTGCCAGCTCGCCACCTTAGACATAGAAAATTATTGTTGGATCTTTTAAATAAATGTAATCTGAATGATTTGGAAGAGAAGTACAAGACAAATCTAAGAAAGTTTGGAAAATTGAAATATCTATATGGTGGCAGAAGTCAACTTGATCCTATTTCAATAGTAATAAATGGAAAACTATGTAATGGACTGCAAAGCTTATAATTTTTTCTCGCCACTAGATGCAGATCCTCGTCTGATCACGGCAGGGATCAGTTTATCATTAAGACGTAACAAAACTAAGAAGACAAATAAACGTCCTTTTGACTGGTTTTGTATTAAACTCAAATGAGAACAACAGGAAGAATTATGCTCTCTTTTCTCTTTACTCTTTTATTCTTTTACTTGTTTCAGTCATTTGACTACGGCCATGCTGGAACACCGCCTTTAATCGAGCAACTCGACCCCGGGACTTATTCTTTTTGTAGCCCAGTATTTATTCTATCGGTCTCTTTTTGCCGAATCGCTAGGTTACGGGGACATAAACACATCAGCATCGGTTGTCAAGCAATGCTAGGGGGACAAACACAGACACACAAACACACACACACACACACACACACACACACACACACACACACACACACACACACACACATATATATATATATATATATATATATATATACGACGGGCTTCTTTCAGTTTCCGTCCACCAAATCCACTCACAAGGCTTTGGTCGGCCCAAGGCTATAGTAGAAGACACTTGCCCAAGGTGCCACGCAGTGGGACTGAACCCGGAACCATGCGGTTGGTAAACAAGCTACTTACCACACAACCACTCCTGCGCCTATATGCTGTTGATATTAGTAACAGACTTAGTAAGAATCTCTTCAAGATCAATCGCTATACAACTCTGCCGACACAGTATATTGGAGCATAACTGAATTATATAAAAAAAAGGCTGTGGTACTCTAAAAGTCTTAGAACCCGCGCAAAACAAAGAAGGCTCCATGGGAAAACCAAGTAGTTGTAAGGAAAAGGAAAGGATTTTTAAAATGCCAATACTAAACACATGCTTTATCTGTCTGAAAGAAACAAATAGCATCTAATTGAAGCTAAAAGGAATTTGACTGATGCTTTATATCGAAGAACACGAAAGCTACATTAAGAAGTAAGTAGAACTACTGCATAATGCCAACTTGAATCGAATAGCTAAGCTTGCATGCTTAGGGGGAGAGAAAACAACTGGAGGAAAAAAAAACAAACCAGGGTAAGATAAAAGTTGAAAGCCCCGAGGAAAGATTAAAATCGTGGAAGGTGCATTTTGCTAAGTTACTTGGACAATCTCTCTTGATACTTGAAGGAAATATTGACCAATTGCTTATTGATGTTGGTGATTTCATGATGCTGGTGTTGATAAATGAAATCAAATCAACTCAAAATAAAGTTACCAGCAGAATCGTGGTGAGTATTCATGAACGATGAGCTACATGTAGTCTGCCAAAAAGAGATGTATCAAAACCTGGAGAAATAGTGCCTCTACCCAAGAAAGATGATCTGAAATATACAGCAAATTGCAGAGGAATTACTTCGTCACTAGTTGCACCAAAAATCAGAATACGAACATATCTGGACCCAAAATTCATAAAAAATCAAAATGGCTTCAGAGCTAATAAATGAACTGTCTCAGAAACATTCACATTGCGCCAGCTTCTAGAAGATGTCAAATCAACGAAATTGAAAACTGTACTAATCTTCATTCACTACAAAAATGGCTTTTGACTCCATCCATCAAGGACAGCTTATGTCAATCCTAGCTGCACATGGTATGCCAGGCGCTACAGTTTCTATTACAAATCTACTCTACATGAATACGGAAGCTGCAGCTCCACCTCCTTTTAGCTAAATAAGGGCTAATTTTTTAATTAACTATTCCAACTGTTCTTCAAGATGAGGGTCACATGCAATTGACTTCGACAAATGCTCATGGCTCCGAGGCCACGAAGTGGAATTGTTTTTCTTATAAAATACCACTTCAAAGAGATGGAATTAAAATAGTCGCCAGTACAATATTACCAGTGGAGGCGCAATGGCCCAGTGGTTAGTGCAGCGGACTCGTGGTCGTAGGATCGCGGTTCGATTACCAGACCGGGCATTGTGAGTGTTTATTGAGCGAAAACGCCTAAAGCTCCACGAGGCTCCGGCAGGGGGTGGTGGCGATCCCTGCTGTAATCTTTCGCCACAAATTTCTCTCACTCTTTCTTCTGTTGGCCTGCTCGCTTAGCCAGTGGGGTGGCGTCATTTGAAGGCTAAAACAATGCGAAAAGCATTGTGACCAGCGATGTGTAACAACATCTGATAGCCTGGTCGATCACGGTGATCACAATATTACCAATATACTATAAATCGTCCACAGTGATGTTGTCAATATTGAAATTTGGTCCACCTAATATTTTACATAAATTGTCCAGTAACTCGAGCAATGCATGACCTTTATCAAGATGGGTGTACAAACATTCAAACTGAAGTTAGAAGGATTAATAGTACGAGCGTAACAACCGATCTATGGCTTTTTTGCCGCATTTGACCAGCATCTAATCTTTTGTGAACATCAAAAGTTCCACTGAAAGTCACATCGTGCAGATGGATATTGTGGAATAGTAAAAGATAATATTACTCAAGGAATCATCTTCAATAAAACATGATTTTCCCAATGAAAATATTTTCTTGTACAATTCTTGGAGATGATGCATTATTAGCGTATGTGAAATCAAGCATTAAAATTAGAAACCAAAAGCACATATTCACTTTTCCTTTCGGAGACAAATTGTTCCTATTTTAGACACAGAAAAATTTCCCCAAGACACCTGATGAAGGCTGGAGGGTATATCAGCGGGAACGTTGTGTTATCAACAAACAAGATGAGGACAAATATCCGTGAAATGTAAATAATGTAAATAATGTAGAAAAAGTCTTATTAATATGTAGAGGCTGAATGAGATTGCGAACTGGCAGAGTGGTTAGCACGCCACCCAAGTGGCTTAGCAGGATTTTATCAGTCGTTGCGTTCTGATTTCAAATTTCGCTGAGGTCGACTTACCTTTTATCCTTCCAGAGTGGATAAATTGAGCGCTGGGGGTCTCTTCAATCGACTTAACCCTCTCCTGAAATTACCTGCTTTATGCCAAAATTTGAAATCAATTTGGATAAACAGCACAAAACTCAAATAAAGTGTTTTGGAAGCCCCGATATTTCTAATATAAAAAATGTAAATGTGGTAACAAATTATAAGCAGATATAAGACTAAATATTTGAACGTCTCCCAGAATAACAAAGGAGTGGAATCAGTTTGTCTGTTGTTTGTCTATTTATCAATTTATGTATCTATTTCTATCGGGATAATGATAAATAAATTTAAGAGTATGTGTATGGTTTAAAAAGAAATTGCAATTACGTATATTGGTAGAGGAACAAACATCTTGTAACGATATGTATGCCCGTGTTTGTGTCTGTGGTTATTTCATAATCACTGAAATTTGCTGTCTCATATTAATATAATAATAAAAATAAAGATTGTGCTTCGGAATTACTAGTAACCTAATGGAATTAGATTTAAGGGGATATTTGTTTGATGTCAAAGCATCTTATCTTCACAGTTGCTCAGATCACAGAACGCACATACAAGCAGACATCAATGTGTACACGTGTGTTTGTGTATCTGTGTGTATTTGCGTGTGCGAGTGTGTGTGTGTGTGTGTGTGTGTGTATGTGTGTGTGTGAGTGTGAGTCACTGGATCCGTCTAAATCAACAATCTCTACGAACTGAATAGCCTTTTATCGCATTATTAACAGATGCAAAATCACACTCACAGAAAGATAAGCACGTTCTCATACACACACACGCACACACACACACACACACACATACATATATATAAGCACACACATATGTGAATATATATGTATATATATATATGTGTATATACATTTGAAGGCGTATGGCTCAATGGTTAGAGCGTCGGGGTCACAATCATAAGATAAAGAGCCCGATTTCATGTTGCTCCAGTTCACTCAGCTGTAGAAATGAGTTGCGATGTCACTGGTGCCAAGCTGTATCGGCCTTTGGATAACATCAGTGGCATAAAAATGGGGCGGCTGGTGCGCATGGGCCACTTTTAATCTTCCATAAACAAGCTTACCTGGGAGGGTAACTTTCTGGGTGCAGTCGCATGGTCGAAGGGGATCTTTACCCTTTTACTCACACACACATACACACACACATACACAAACATAAACACACACACACGGACGCACACATACACACACACGAAGCCCCCATATATATAACATAAATAATAAAGTACAAAGTGAGATAGGGGTTATGAGTGTAACCCATTATGGGATATCATTTATCCAATGCACTTTATAATCTCTGACGAGGCCTTGATATATATATATATATAAGTAACTCATTTTTAACTGCATATTACCTCAGTACATATGACTAATATGGGCATAATGGGATACTCTTATCTACAGGCTGAAACAGCTGTAAGATCCATTTTATGTGTATTATTCTTATGGTATTTTCTGACTTATTGATGTATATTGTTTTATTCTGTATTATTCTGTTGGATTTGGATGTTCTTAAATAATTAGTTAATAAATTATATGAATTGGTATTATCTGGTACTTGATGATTGAAAGAAATCTATTCTTCCATTTTCTTATTTTGTAACATAAATAATATATATGCATATATATATATATTATATATATATATATATATATATATATATATATATATATATATATATATATATATATATATATATATATATATACATATATATATATATATATATATATACACACACATAAACATACATATGTCTCTAAACATAGGAAATATATTTACATATGTTATGTATGTCTTTGTGTGTATATGTATATACACAAGTGTGCGTGTGAAAAACTGATTTATCTCGAATTTGCAGACACAAGACTTTTTTGCGTGGTCGTCTTAAATTTTAATGAATTTTGTTTCTTTCCATTTTCATTGATGCCATTTATTTTATTGCTTTTGTTTTTTATTAATTAGTACCAAAATTGCCAGTCTGTTCTGATCTAGTAGATCTATGATTAAATTTCTGTTAGTCATGTTTATCCCGTTTTTTATCTGAATATTTCCCATTCGTCCTTCTCTTCTCAAGATGCAGCTTGTCATTTGAGGATGATTTCACTGCTATTTCTAGTATATTGAAAGTTCATACTAACCCCCTTCATTAACTTGATAGATTGTTGGTTGAATTTGAAGATAAAGCTACAGTAATGTAGAAGCATAGCGCTGCACATAACATTCTCTAAGGTATATTATCTGTTATGTACTACAGAGGACAATAATGTAATAATCCTGTATTCTTCCATATTATTCGAACAAGAAAAGATTATGATTTCATCCATCTATACGTTGGCTTTCTCTGATATTGGTATAATTGCAACATGCTGCAATACGTCTATATATCAGACAAGCGACTATGTGCATTGCGTATTATGGTTGTAAGGCATCGATAATAAAAGCTTTCGTAACAATATGTGACATAGTGTGTATCTTTCCAGTAAGATTGAATCTCGTGCGTACGGTCGTTTCAACTAATTTGAGAAGCTAACTTCTATATCTTTTTTAAATCTGCCAATAGATTTGAGATCCTGTACGGCAAGGTGAAGCCAAAATGAAAACTAATGGTTACTAAATATTGAGTTACATATCCCATAATTACAGGTATAAACCTGAACTTGTAATCTGGACAGAATAATTGCAGAATTCTCAAGAGTTCAGAGTAGGTATTCTCTTTTTCGCTGATCTTCAGTATTATGCTAACATCCTCTGGGCAGCTGATTTCCTTCTCTACATAGTTTCTCGTCTCTATTCCAAATCATTACATCAGGTCTGCTGTATGTATGTATGCATACATATGCGTATGTATGTATGCATGAATGTATGCGTGCGTGCGTGTGTGCGTGCGTGCGCGAGTGCATGTATGTATGTATGTATGTATTCATGTATGTATGTATGCATGTAACAGCGATGCCCTTCCTGACATCCCTCCTTACTTTCTCAATTTCCAGAAGGGTCTTCCTTTGAAGCTGACATGCAATGTCTGTGCAAGACCCTGCCTCAGTAAAGCTGGACTCAAGAGTCATCTTCGTAGTCATAAAACGAGACAGATGAGTGACAACCTGGCCACTGGTGGTGGTGTAACATAACATACTAATCATATCTGTCGGGCATGTAGAAGAGAGTGTAATTCGGCAGGAGGACTTAAACGACATGCAAAGGTACATGAAGCCCAGTTACAACTACAGCCGGCTATTACCAGTAAAGGTTTTAGTTGCTAATTTTGTACAAGACATTGTAGATCTTTAGCTGGGCTAAAAAGTCACGTTCTAACACAGCACCAGTAACAGTTAAGCTTCGTGCAATGGCCATATTCGATAACGAGGAAGCAGCCATTATTATGTATGCAAGTATGTATTATAGAGATGCACACAAGCATTATATAAATAATCAGAGTTGCGAATCTTTTGTTATTAGTTTGCTTGATCTGATTCGATATTGGCTGAAAATGGAATACTAGCAACAAAAACAATATTATTCTCGAGAGAAAATACAATTACGTAAGTCAATAAAGACAAGGAAACAGTCATTTCTCTCCTCCTGTCAATGAGTCAGCAATTTGACAATAACCAAGAACTTGTTTAAAATCATACGTTTATCACGTTCTGAATATTTGTTCTGAATATTTGTTGTGTTTTATTGTTCTCATTCAGCCTCAATCAGGGACATATATAGATATATATATATACATATATACATATATATATATATGTATATATATATATATATGTATATACATATATATATATATGTATATACATATATATATGTATATATATATGTATATACATATATGTATATATATACACACACACACACACACACACACACATATATATATATATATATATATATATATATATATATATATATATATATATATATATATATATATATATATTGTATGTATGTATGTATATATATAGAAACGAAAGTAATGCAGTGCTGATCATTCTGCCTATGTTTAAATGGTAAGATACCTAAATAAAATGATATTATACTAGAATGAAATAAAGAAAACAATTTATTATTTGTGAGATAGTAAATATGATCTGATGGAAATTCGGCTGCTATTTTTAGCAGGATGATTAGAACCCTAGAGGCTTCGTCATCATTTCATCTTCTCTAATTATGCATCTGTTGTTGATATTGTTCGGTATCAGTGATGTGACTGTGACCTTGCTGGAGCACCGCCTTTAGTCGAGCAAATCCAGCCCAGGACTTATTCTTTGTAAGCCTAGTACTTATTCTATCGGTCTTTCGCCGAACCGCTAAGTTACGGGGACGTAAACACACCACCATTGGTTGTCAAGCGAGGATGGGGGACAAACACAGACACACAAACACACACACATACATATATATATATACATATATACGACGGGCTTCTTTCCGTTTTCCTCTACCAAATCCACTCACAAGGCTTTAGACGGCCCGAGACCTTAGTAGAAGACACTTGCCCAAGGTGCCACGCAGTGGGACTGAACCCGGAAACGAGCCACTTACCACACAGCCACTCCTGCGCCTAAATCCGTAGAGGGATAGCAGGTGATAAGCGTGAGTTAGGTTTGGCTGTTGCTTTTGCAACATTAGAGACCATGTTGCTACTTTCTCATTCACTCATGTTACAACAGTGATACATCACAGTACAATATATTTGCGTTATATAAGCAGAAGCATTTACGCTCTGAATTCAAGACTCTCTTAGGTTAAATTTACCGTTCATCATACTTGGATTGATAATGTATATTTCCTGTCAAATCCTAGATTCGATTTAATATTCTTATAAAGTATCCTGTGGGGGGAAGAGGTGGCTTAGTGGTTAGGGTGTCAGCATCATGATCGTAAGATTGTAGTTTCGATTCGTGGACCGGACGATGCGTTGTGTTCTTGAGCAAAACACTACATTTAACGTTGCTCCAGTCCAGCTGGCAAAAATGAGTAACGCTGCGATGGACTCGCGTTCGTCCAGCCTGGGGAAAACATACGCCATTCCAACCGGGAAACCGGGCCCATGAGCCTGGCTTGGTTTTAAAAGGGCGCATTTACTTTATTTTATATAAAGTATCCTAGATATGAATGGCAATACAATGGAAGAAATTAATGATGAGCTCTTAATTTTCTGCCTTTAAAGAAGGCATAGATTGTAAGAAGTAGACATTCTAATATTGATCCCAGCAAGTTCGGGGAAGGGGCTAAATGGACAGCATCGATGCCAGTGCTCGACTGGTAATTACTTCATCGACCCCCGAAAGGATGAAAGACAAAGTCGATCTCGGTGAATTTGGACCCAGAGCGCTAAGATGGGCGAAATGTCACTAGGCATTTTACTTGGCGTGCCTGTAATATAAGCGGAATGGTATAATCGTTAGCAACCCGGAAAAAATGTCGATAAAATATGTACCAGTTGAAACCTGGGGTCGTTGTAATCGACTTACCCCTCCCCCCAAAATCGCTGGTCTTGTGCCAAAACTTGAAATCAATATTACAATCAAATGATCCAATTTCTAAACTTTAGACGGAGAGTCTCAGTACTAACGTAGAAGACAATCTGTGCGTCCCAATGTTGTAGACTTACCACAATGAGTATGCAATCATATAAGTCTTCCAGAGAGGTACTGCACGTTTCTGTTTGAGCAGCCAGTGACAAATCTTCTTTACAAGTACGCAGTCAACTAAAAATATGTAACAGATCTTCCACAAGTCAGCTATTCCAGTTTTACAGAAGCAGAGGACACACTGGATATTATAGTTAATTATTATAGAAAATGTGAGTTCATTTTATATAATAAAACGTGAGTCAGGACTGAAATATATCT
>NC_043017.1:31162109-31179609 GCF_006345805.1 Octopus sinensis | reverse complement strand
GAAAAGCGGAGCTTATCCCTTGGTTCCGTTCACATAATTGCTTCGCTGATCCAATAACAACAATGTACAGTGCGTAACCCTTAAAACGGTTTTTGTGCATTTACAGAGAATATCAAACTGTCTTACACAGGATCTTGTTTTTAGGAAATCCCAATAAGTTATGAATACCCAAATCGTGAAGTCAGTTACGTAATAACATGAATTTAGTTACCCGATCGTAAGACTTCAAAGTAGTGCCGAAAAGGGTTTTAATGCGGTCCCAGAGTATATAGAAATTAGGAGGAAATACCAATAAGGTATGTATACCAAAATCGTGATGCATGTTACGTAATAACAGACAAATCAGATACGAGATAATAACAATTTAAAATAAATAACTCTGGAAATGGCTTTTGTACGTTCCCAGAGAATATTACCCTCAGGGGCGCTAGTGTTGAAACACATTTACACTGAATGTTAAAACAGGCTGATATTTAGTTGTACAGTAGGCATACAAATGTATTTACATATAGATTTTAAAATAAAATAACATGTAGATTATCAATACAATTACAACATTTACAAATATTACAGTAAAATAATAAATATTTTGGTCTTTCCTTGTGGGGCATAAATATACAGATTGTTAGGATTCTTGACCATCTCACATAACGTTGGCCATATATGTATATATATATATGTGTGTGTGTGTGTGTTTGTATATATGTGTATCAATATAAGTATATACATATATATATGTATATATATATATATATGTACATATATATATACATATATATATGTGTGTATATATGTATGTATATATATGTGTATATATATATACATATGAGAGGGATGACCAGTATGTGGACAACCCTTATGCTAGAAGTAGATCCATAGCAGATTTACTTCTAGCATAATGGTTGTCCACGTAGTGGTCATCCCTCTCATAAGTATGAAATAAAATTTTCTGGACCTACAGATTTCGATATGCTAGACCACTTGTTTTAAATTGATGTTAATCAAATTAATATCCAATTTTTCACCCTCATTTTAAATTTATATATATATATATATCATCATCATCATCATCATCATTTAGCGTCCGTTTTCCATGCTAGCATGGGTTGGACGGTTCTACTGGGGTCTGTGAAGCCAGAAGGCTTCATCAGGCCCAGTCAAATCTGGCAGTGTTTCTACGGCTGGATGCCCTTCCAAACGCCAACCACTCCGTGAGTGTAGTGGGTGCTTTTTACGTGCCACCCGCACTGGTGCCAGACAGAGCTGGCAAACGGCCACGAACGGATGGTGCTTTTTATGTGCCACCGGCACGAGGGCCAGGCGAGGCTGGCAACGGACACGAAACGGGGCGGTGCTGGCAACGGTCGCGAAACGGAAAGTTCTCTTACATGCCACCGGCACTGGTAACACATCTGCAATTTCCATTGATCGATTTCCATTGATCGATTTCGATTCTGATCCTCACTTGCCTCAATGGGTCTTCACAAGCAGAGTTTCGACATGCCACCGGCACTGGTAGCACATCCGCAATTTCCATTGATCGATTTCGATTCTGATCCTCACTTGCCTCAACACGTCTTCACAAGTAGAGTTTTGTGTCCCAAGAAGGGAAGGTATGCATACGTAGGCTGGCTCCATCCCATGTAGAAGGCCACGGGTTGTGGACTCACTTGTCCTGCCGGGTCTTCTCGCGCAGAGCACACTTCCAGAGGTCTCGGTCTCTAGTCATTTCCTCAGTGAGACCTAAAGTTCGAAGGTCGTGCTTCACACCTCGTCCCAGGTTTTCCTGGGTCTGCCTCTTCCACAGGTTCCCTCAACCGCTAGGGTGTGGCAGTTTTTCACACAACTATCTTCATCCATTCTCGCCACATGACCATACCAGCGCAAACGTCTCTCTTGCACACCACAACTGATGCTTCTTAGGTCCAGCTTTTCTCTCAAGGTACTTACACTCTGCCGAGTGTGAG
Source organism: Octopus sinensis (assembly GCF_006345805.1). Classification (NCBI taxonomy): domain Eukaryota; kingdom Metazoa; phylum Mollusca; class Cephalopoda; order Octopoda; family Octopodidae; genus Octopus; species Octopus sinensis. The sequence continues at coordinate 31,177,642 of NC_043017.1, read as the reverse complement.
TACCGGCATTACACATCCATCGGAGCATACTGGCTTCATTTTTCTAGCGAGCTTACGCATATCCTCAGCAGTCACGGCCCATGTTTCACTGCCATGTAGCATGGCTGTTCGTACACACGCATCATACAGTCTGCCTTTCACTCTGTGCGAGAGGCCTTTTGTCACCAGCAGAGGTAAGAGCTCTCTGAACTTTGCCCAAGCTATTCTTACTCTAGCAGTTACACTTTCAGCACACCCGCCCCCGCTGCTGACTTGGTCACCTAGGTAACGGAAACTATCAACTATTTCTAGTTTTTCTCCCTGGAAAGTGACGGAAGTTGGTCTCAGAGCATTTTCAGTGTTTATTGTTCCTGAGCATCTGCCACATACAAAAACCATCTTCCTAGTTAGCCTTCCTTTGACATTGCTGCATCTCTATGTGTCCATAGCTTACACTTGGTGCATCTTATAGAGTTTCTACCTACACCTTTTCTACAGATCGAGCAGGGCCATCTACCTGAAGGTGTTTGTGATTTGTCTACCTTCCTACTGATTACGACTTTGGTTTTAGCTAGATTGACTCTGAGGCCCTTCGATTCTAATCCTTGTTTCCACACCTGAAACTTCTCCTCCAGTTCTGATAGCGACTCAGCAATTAGAGCAAGGTCATCAGCATAGAGGAGCTCCCAAGGGCATCCTGTCTTGAATTCCTCCGTTATTGCCTGGAGGACTAAGATAAATAGGAGGGGGCTGAGTAAGCCTTGGTGGACCCCTACCTCTACCCGGAATTCTTCACTGTACTCATTTCCAACCCTCACCTTACTAGCGGCGTCCCTATACATGGCCCGCACAGCTCTCACTAACCATTCATCTATCCCTAGTTTTCTCATTGCCCACCAGATAAGGGATCGGGGGACCCTGTCGAAGGCTTTCTCCATGTCAACAAAAGCCAGGTACAGGGGCTTATCTTTGGCTAGTTATTTCTCCTGCAGCTGCCTTACCAGGAATATAGCATCAGTAGTACTTTTCCCTGGCACAAACCCAAACTGCATCTCATCTAAACTAACTCTCTCTCTAATTAGTTCGGCTATGACCCTCTCCGTAACCTTCATCACCTGGTCCAACAGCTTGATACCTCTGTAGTTATTTGTATCTAGGGCATCACCTTTACCTTTGTAGCAGTTGACTATTATACTGCTACACCAGTCATTGGGTATGACCCCTTTGTGTATCACCTGATTAACTATATGGGTGACTAGGCTATAGCCGACACTACCAGACATTTTGAGCATCTCTGCAGTGATTCCTGATGGGCCTGGGGCTTTCCCTGTCTTCATGCTTCTAATTGCCTTAGCTACCACAGAACTATCAACTCGGATAGCTGGTCCCTCTGTTGGGTCAACATTCGGCAGACTCTCTTTATCCCATTCATTTTCTTCATTCAGCAACCTTTCATAGTGGCATCTCCAACCTCTCTCTTTGCATCCTCATTTAGCGCAAGTGAACCATCATCCATGCGAACACACTTCTCTCCTACCACATCACGATTCTCTCTCACACACTGTCTTGCAACACGAAACACCTCCAGTCTTTGGTCTCACGGCGCAGAACATTGGCAAATTTTTTCTTATCTGCTTCCCCTCTGCTAAATAAACCTGTCTCCTAGCTTCTCTTTTGGCAGTCTGATACAATTCCCTGCTACCCCCATTTTTCCAGACCTTCCAAGCCTGTCTCTTTTCTCTAATAGCCCTGTCTACAATATTGTTCCACCACCACGTTATTCTAGGTCGAGAGGGGACTTTGCACCAGCCACAGATCTGGTCAGTGGCTCTCAGCAGGTTGTCCCTTAGAAACGTCCAGCTGTCTTCTACCCCCTGTGATGCTCTATCCCCTTCTACTTCGTCAGAGGCTTCAAGTAATATGTCCCTAAATCTCTGTCCATTTGCAGGATCTTTAAGCTTCCAGATCCTTCTTCTCCATATTTGTCGTCTTCTGGTTGTCCTCCTAGTCCTGATCCTAAAGTCACTAACTACCAGTCTATGTTGTGGGGTACATTCTTCACCTGGGAAGGTTTTGGCATTTATAAGCAGCCATCTCTCCCTTTGCCTTGTAAGGATGTAGTCAATTTGCTGGTATGTTGGCCCGATTGGTAAGTGACTAGGTGGCTGGTAGGTTTCCTGAAGTTAGTGTTGCAAATCATAAGATTATTTGCATCGCAGAACTCCAGCAGCCTGTTTCCCTCCTCGTTGCGGGAGCCATAGCCATAGCCTCCATGTACGCCATGGAAGCCCCCAGCATGTCGTCCAACGTGACCATTGAAGTCACCAGCCACAAAGATAAGGTCTCTGTCGTTCGTCAATGAGGTAGTCTGCAGTAGAGTGTCATAGAATCGGTCTTTCTGTCCATCGGGTAGCCCCGACTGAGGAGCATAGGCTGATATAATGGTTGCTAAACTATGATGAAGCACTAATCTAATCTTAAGTATTCTGTCACTTACTCTGATTACCTCAGTTACTTTATCTACCCATTTCTCAGCGATAAGTATACCCACGCCACCAACCCCGTCAGTGTTCCCTGCCCAGAAAATCTTGTACCTGCGTTCCTTGCCTGTGAGGAACCTAGCTGATCCTCCTCTCCACCTTATTTCTTGCATGCAACATATATCCACACATCTCCGTTCAAGCATCTCGACTATCTCACCAGACCTACCTTTCAGAGTGCCAACGTTGAGGGTGCCAACCCTGAGGGTGTGGAAGGCATGGGCTCTAGTATATATATATATATATATATATACGCAACAATTGTAGCGTGAAAAGGTGTCTATAAGCAATTTAAAAACACACAAAACCTTTAGATTCGCTTAAACTTTTAAATTTAATTCGTCATAATTTTTTGCGTCGCTTTGAAACTGCCGCCTGTTCACTGACAAAATTCATTGTTGCATGTATAATATTATCTGTGTAATAACGTTAAAACGGTATAGCGTGCTTCCCAAAGCTCCTCTCCGCATATCGGTTACCAGATATTATTATACAATAAGACTTTTCTTTCGATTGGATATAAATGTGGAAATCAGCAAGTATACGTAGAGTTTATACAAAAGAATTTTAATAGGAGCTGGAATGAAAAGGCTTTATTACAATCACTACAAGTATTTATATATACATGCATGCTATATAAATATATATATATAATATATATATATATATATATATATATATATAATAATGATAAGTTGAGGGAACCTACTTAATCATCGGTATATTTTTATCCTATATTTAATATTTCTATTATATGTAATTTTCTAGATGGTGTAATTTAATTTTCATTTTGAATTGATAAAAGGTGATGTTTCTAATTTATATATATATATATATATATATATATATATATATATATATATATATATACATATACATATATATATATATACATACATACATATATATACATAATAATATATATATGTATATATAACATATACATACATATATGTGTTTATACACACACACACACCACACACACACACACATATATATATATACGAAACAGATACATATATATAAATGTATGAATGTATGTGAAAATGCCGAAGGTTTTCAATACTTACGTGTATTTCCTTTTGTTATCCAATATTTCAACAAAGCAACTCCATGTTTAACAAATTCCTTCCCACCTTATTAGTATTATTATTGTTGTTGTTGCTGTTTCTGTTGTTGTTATTATTCTTATCTCATCATTATTATTGTTGCTGTTATAGTTACTATCATCACCATCATCATCATCATCATCGTCATCATCATCACCATCATAATCATCATCATCATCATCATCATCACCGTAATCGTTATCAATATCTTCGTTATCGTCATCATCATCATCATCGTCATCATTATCATCACCATCATCATCATCATCATCATCATCATCAGCAGCAGCAGCATCATACTTATTTTATTATTATTGCCGCTGTTGTTACCATTATTATTATGAACGTTATTTCAATTCAAATTGATATCTCCTTTCCAAATAGATAATAATACAAAAATAATGATGATGATGATAGTAATAATACTAATGATAATAACAACAAGAACAACAACGACAACATAATAAAAATAATGTTGATAACAATAATGATGGGATGAAGATGATGATGATGATGATGATGATGATAATGATAATAATAATAATAATAATAATAATAATAATAATAATAATAATAATAATAATGATAATAATAATAATAATAATAATAATAAATAATAACAACAACAAGTTAGGAATAATAAGAATTTACTAATCAACAAGATTTGCATATTCATATTTTTCTCTGTAAAGTTTCAAGAAATCTATTAATTTTCGCATTGATTTTGAAATTTCATTGATTGGTAAACATTAGCAGACTTGGAAGAATTCTTTCAAAATAAATTGATGAATGCTACTCGATACAGCATTGTATATTAACAAACAATGTTTGTGATGAACATCTGTAAACTCAGTCAGTAGCAACTCTTGTTTTATTTTAGTTTTGCCATCTTTTCTTTTCCTTTTTTTATTTTGTATAATTATCTTCTTTTTTTTCTTTTTACTCCTAATGGAAGAGATACGATACAGATTAAAAATTATTTATTCTCTCCTTGGTTCTCTCCGACTTCTTATTTCGTCCCCTGCCCCTATCTCTCTGTCTCTTTCATATTTTCTCTCCCTCTTTGTGTCTCGGACTATCTTTCACTCTGCATTTAGTGGACAAGATGCATAACTCTGCTTACTTGTAGCATTTTGCAATTAATATAAGAAGTGTAAATGTTGTGAAGAGATAAATATTCTGATAACACAAACATAATCTTCAGCCACATATCGAATTATTTTAATTAAAGGAAATAAGTATAAAATTATACATAGTCCATTTAATTAAAAAAATTCTATATGTGGTTGAAGATTGCTTTACATTTTAAAACTGATGTAATACTTACATTGTTTAATAAAATGAAGTAGCAAGAAACGATTGTACTACACTTGGATATCCTTGTTGCTTATTTTGCTTATATATATATATATGTATGTATATATCAATGGAATAAAAAGGCAATTGAGGACAATTAAACAACCGGACAGATAGACGATATAAAGGAGGACAAGAAAAACAACAATTAGAGGGAGAGGATAAAAAGGACGAGTTATTCTTGGCCTTCTTTCGTCAGTCAAGTTATCAGATGTCCTTACAGTTTCGGGCAGTTACATTTGAGGCTGTTCGATCTAGTTGCCTCCAAAATGTCTAATCTAAGAGCATTAGACCCCTTTGTTAGAAAGCGAGCGAATGTGTTCGACAAAAAAAGACAGAAAATGGAGAACAAGGTACATAATTACAAATACAAGCAACAAGAATATATCAACATGTGTATTTCGAATGAGAAGCGCAGGTGTGGCCATGTGGTAAGAAGCATGCTTTCCAACCACATGGTTCCGGGTTCAGTCTCACTGCATGGTAACTTAGGCAAGTTACTTCTATTATAGCCTCAGGCCAACAATATCCTTGTGGATGGACCTGGTTGACGGAGGCTGAAGTGAGCCCTTTGCATTATATATATATAATTATATATATATATATATAAGACGAGACATATATAACAGAGATGCAGCACGGATTTTTGTCAGTGAACAGGTCGCGGTCTTATAGCGACGAAACTATTTTGACAAATTAAACTTAAATGTTGAATTGAATCGAACGGCTTTTTTGTGTTTCTTAAATGGCTTATAAACACCTTCCACGCTGTCATTGGTTTCGATCTCAGATCAAAACACTTGCTATGCAAGTACATCTCCGTAATATATATATATATATAATTATGTTTTTACCTCCCGGTAACGTAGCGTTTCGGCAAAAGACACTGATAGAATAAGTAATAACAACAACAACAACAATAATAATAATAATAATAATAATAATAATAATAATAATAATAATAATAAAAATAACAACTGGGGGTCGAGTAAAATCCTTCAAGGCAGTGCTTCAGCATGGCCGCAGTGGAATGACTGAAACAAGTAAAATGAATAGAATAATATACATATATATATATATATATATGTCTGTGTCTGTGTGCAAATGTGTACGTATGAAAGAATGTATGTATCTCTTTCTCTCTCTACACACACATACACTCGCACATACATATCAGTAAGCATAAACATATATTTATATGTATATACACATATCCAGACGCACTCATATATATGATCATTGCTAATCATTAAATATTTTGTGTCTGACGAAATAATTTGCTGGTAAAAAAAAAGTCAATACATTTGTCTCCAACCATCATTCTACGTTTCTGCTATTTTCCTGACATTAATCAATCATTCTTGCTGTCACAATTCAATACTAATTTCTTTCGACACCTCTTTTTCCATTTTTCTTTCTCATACAGAAGTAATTGAATAATTATATTTGCCACTGAAGAAGCAGTCCTGTCGTGAAAGTCGATAGATCCATGATCATCCAATCTATTTTTTGAATTCATTTTTTCCATTGGTGAGAGGTAGACTGATATTATTTTCTGTAGCAAGTGGATAAACCGTATATATATTTCTTTACTGCCCATAAGGGGCTAAAAATAGAAGCGACAAACAAGGGCAGACAAACGGATTAAGTCGATTACATCGACCCCGGTGCGTAATTGGTACTTAATTTATCGACCCCGAAAGAATGAAAGGCAAAGTCGACCTCGGCGCAATTTGAACCCAGAACGTAGCGGCAGACGAAATACGGCTACGCATTTCGCCCGGCGTGCAAACGTTTCTGCCAGCTCGCCGCCCTACATAATTGTTTCATTATTACCCACAAGGGGCTAAACATAGAGGGGACAAACAAGGACAGACAAAGGAATTAAGTCGATTACATTGACACCAGTGCGAAACTGGTACTTTATCTATCGATCCCGAAAGGATGAAAGGCAAAGTCGACCTCGGCGGAATTTGAACCTAGAACGTAACGGCAGATGAAATACGGCTGCGCATTTCGCCCGGCGTGCTAACGGTTCTGCCAGCTCGCCGACTTAATGGGATTAACCGTATATAGGGTCCATCTGCACTGCATAAGGGAAACCATCTCACGTTAAATATAGTGAGAGTGCTACTGTTGTTTATAGACCCAGGAAAACATCTCCCCCGGCTGGCTAACGACACAGTCTGTGTCCGGTTAGTATTTGCGAGGGGAGGTCACCGCTCCCATCTCTAGACGTTCGGGACACACACGGACTCGAATTTCCAGTTGGTTACCCGTCCTCAGCGTATGTTAATCCCTAGCTAGTGATGGAGCTCATTCTATTCACAAAATACAATACATTTTTCTAGCGACTCACTGTCGCTGATCTAGTAAAAATCTAATTAAATCTATATTAAATCTCTGAGCATAATATAAACACTAGCGGTGCGGAATTGTAACATACATTTGCCAACAAAGTGTGGCGCCCTATACAGGACAGCGCTACTCTCTTTTACGAGATGAATGACAGTAAGTCGCTAGAAAAATGTATTGTATTTTGTGAATGGAATTAGCTTCAGTTACTCGCTAGTGATTAACATATGCTGAGGATGGGTAACCACCCAGAAACTCGAGTCCATGTGTTTCACGTAAGGCTAGAGATGAGAGCGATGACCTACCCTCGTATATACTGACAGACACAGACTGTGTGTCGTTAGCCAGCTGGAGGAGATGTTTTCCTGGAACTATAAACAACATTAGCACTGGGCTGTATAGAACTCCATATTTAGTTGGCAAATATACGTTAAGATTCCATACACCTACTGATTATATCTCGCTCTGAGATTTAATATAATCTCTCTCTCTCTCTCTCTCTCTCTCTCTCTCTTTATAGGTATATAAAAGTGAGTGTATATGTATATATATATATATATATATCTATATTTTTTATATATAATATATATATATATATATATATATACATATTGTTGTATTTCGGAATGGTCATTTTCATTCCGAAATACAACAACGTCTGTTTCAACACACGACTTCACATAGAAAATCTTGCACAACAAATATATAAACGTAATATATATACATACATTATATGTATATATATATGTATATATATATATATATATATATATAATATATATATATATATAATTATATATATATATATATATATATGTGTATGTACTATATATATATATATATATATATATATATATATCCATATATATATATATATATATATGCATATCCATATATATATTATATATATATATACATTTAATATACATATATATGTATATATAAATATACATACATTTATATGTCTATATATGTTATTTTTATGTGTATTATATAGACTGATTATAAAAAAGTTTCAATGAAACTTACAATAATGAGGTTGGTTGCATTAACTGTCACAGATAAAGTTAAGCAAATTGAAGCCACGTCGTGTACACAGTCAGATAGCAACAGAAAATGAACAGTAATTGGTATAATCCTGCCTTTAATCTAGTTTTAATCAGTCGCATCGTTATAAAATGTTCCTTTAAATTCCATCTTAAATACAAGAAAATATTTAATTATGTTACAATTATAGCTGCACGTTCAACTTGTACTTTACTCAATTTCTCGTCAAATATATCCTAACTTGTCAACCACTAAATAACGCTTCCATGGTCGAAAATAGAATAGCTCTAACTCCTTTCATTTCTTAATTAATTCTGTACCGAAAGATATTCGACAACAGCATCGAGTTTAAAATCTTGCCCTGTCTCTTTTATTGGTCTGATCTCTAATAATTTTATTTATTTTCACCCCGTACAATAATTGTTTCGAAAATTTGCGCAGTATGTAGCTCAATTTTATTTTCGACATATATCTCGTATTTAAGATCTAACATAGAAAACAAAAAAAAAATATAAATATAAATAGTAGGTGCAGGAATGGCTTTGTGGTAAGTAGCTCGCTTACCTACCACATGGTTCCGGGTTCAGTCCCACTGCGTGACACCTTGGGCAAGTGTCTTCTTTTATATCCTCGGGCCAACCAATGCCTTGTGAGTGGATTTGGTAGGCGGAAACTGAAAGAAGCCAGTCGTATATATGTATATATATATATATATATATATATATATGCGTGTGTGTGTATTTGTTTCTGCGTTTGTCTCCCAACATAGCTTGACAACCGATGCTGGTGTATTTACGTCTCCCCGTAAAGTAGCGGTTCGATAAAAGAGACCGATAGAATAAGCACTAGGCTTAGAAAGAATAAGTCCTGGGGTCGATTTGCTCGACTAAAGGTGGTGCTCAAGCATGGCCACAGTCAAATGACTGAAAGAAGTAAAAGAGTAAAGACTATAAACTAAAATGGGACATTGTATTTAAAACAATATCACACAGAGCGAAGTGACTTCATGACTTTTCAACTACAAGGTGTTAATGTATTTCATTTTGTGAACCCACCCTCTCTGACAGGAATTTTTGAATAAGCATTTACTTTTAAATATAATTGCTCTTAGATATCTAAAAGTTTTAAACAACAACAAATCAAAATAAGATAAAACAAAAACTAAGCACTGCAACCAAAACGTAAGTTTGTCTTGCTCGATTACGTTTCGGTTGTTTTGCTAAATTTTTCTTGAGAACATTTCTTAGTGGTAAGACCATAGCGGATCTTTTTCTAGCATAAGGGTGTCCACATAGTGGTTTCCCTCTAATATATATATATATAAAGGCGGCGAGCTGGCAGAAACGTTAGCACGCCGGGCGAAATGCGTAGTCGTATTTCGTCTGTCGTTACGTTCTGAGTTCAAATTCCGCCGAGGTTGATTTTGCCTTTCATCCTTTCGGGATCGATAAATTAAGCACCAGTTACGCACTGGGGTCGATGGAATCGACTTAATCCCTTTGTCTGTCCTTGTTTGTCCCCTCTGTGTTTAGCCGCTTGTGGGTAGTAAAGAAATATATATATATATATATATATTATATATATATATATATATATATATATATATATATATATATATATATATACATTATATATATATATATATATAATATATATATATATATGCATATATGTATATATATATATATACATACATATATATATATATGTGTGTGTGTATGTATGTATTCATGCATACATGCATGCATACATAAATACATGCTTACATATATACATACATGTGTATATAGATAGATATATAGATAGAGATAGATAGAAATAGTAGTAGTCGGATTACTTGTGGATATATGTGTTTGCGAAGCTATGTGTATATAAACATGTATAGAGATTTATGTATATACAACTCTTGGATTGCATTGTCTTTACCATTACAATAGTATAACAGAATATTATAATGCATTTATATATACGCACTATCGTTTGACATGATACCTTTCATTTACACATCTCTGTATGTCTCTATGTAAATGTGTAACCGTGCCCATATCTGTCTTTCTTAATGTATATAAACACATCTATGTGTCCTTGTAATATTTGTTTAAGTGCAGAAGCTTACTTAAATACATAGGCTTGTATGTATCTATCTGTAAATCAATACCTTTCGTCTGTTCTTCTCCGTAGACTTCCGTGCTTAATGATGTGGTGATTCTTGATTTCCGCATTACTTTTAGTCGCCGGCTTGGCATTTGCATTTAAAACGGTACATCACTTTAGTACCTTACGAGTCATTTTAAATATCTCTCTCCTCCTTTGTATTCGTATGTCTATATATGAGAATTATATACTAGCAAATGCATGATCAATACATATAAGAAGCAATTCCAGTGCATATGTGCATAAGCGTTTTACATATATATGTGTACGTTTTCATAGTGACGTATAAGTACGCACGTGGGTCGCGAGCAGAATTATAATACAGTAATTTCCCTTTATATAACGGTATTTTTTCAGAGCGTTTTTCAGATAGCCAGATAACCGAAGAGATGGTGTTGTGGATTTCCACTTCGGCATCTGAAACTCAGAGTTTTATCTTGACTATTGAGTAATGTAACATATTATCTTATAGATAAATTTCCTCTATTTACATAATATTGAGGTCTCTTTCTTTCTTTTGTTATTTACCATGTTTACCAATATATATATATATATATTATATATATATATATATATATATATATATATATAATATATTATATATATATATACATACATACATATATATATATATATAATATATATATGTATATATATATATATGTATATAATATATATATATATATATATGGAGGCACATGGCCTAGTGGTTAGAGCAGTGGACTCGCGAACTAGGGATCATGGGTTCGAATCTCTGATCGGAATGTGTGTATTTATGAGCGAAATACCTAAGCTCCATGCGGCTCCGGCAGAAAGTAATGGCGAAACCTCTGCTGACTCCTTCGCCACAAATTTCTCTCACTCTTTCCTCCTGCATCTTGCAGCTCACCTGCGATGGACCGGCGTCCCGTCAAGAAACCGGGAAACCGGCCCTTATGAGCCAGGCATGGCTCGAGAAAGAACAAGCAACAATATATATATATATATATATACACGGGGTGCTCAAAATGTCTCTCCGCAATAAGTATTTTACAGTAAAATAAATGGAATAAGACTACAAAAGAACATATTAGACTTTACAAGACTTAAAAAAATTTATGAGAGGTGTTGAAAGGGTCGTCATTCATTTTCGATACATAAGTTGATTCGTCTACATATGTTTTGAAATACAACTTAGAGGAAAAAATTCACTGCGGAAAGACTTTTAAACTCCCCATATATACATGTATATGTATATGTATATGTATATATATATATATATAACGTAAATAAATAAAATTACGCATAGGAATGGAGATAGTTAGAAAGTGACAGAATCCAAAACAATGAGAGAGAAACAGAGAAAACGAAAGCGTTTATATATTAACGGCGGTGCATCAGCATGACCGCAGCTCTGAATTGAACCTTTAAAAAAAAAGGCCATAAAATTAGTCTATATAAGCATCCTAGCAAGATTAACAGTTAATGACAGGGAAAAACAACACACCTGGGAAACACTTTACAGGTAAGACTATGTGTTTTAGTAATTCTGATTTCGTCTATCAGTATTATAATACTGATGAAGGAAATAATAATAATAATAAGATAATACTGATGAAGGAAATCGGTTGTATTAAAATGATAGGAACTCGCAAATATCAAGAATCTCTTTTGTTTTTTTAACACACTATGGAAAAAGGTATTTACTAATGTTAGTATGGAAGCGTTCTCTGCTCAGAATAGCGGACAGGTAAGTTTAAAATGTTTAAAGCAAACACCTCAAATATTTCTGGAGTATTTTATATAGACGAGTAGATACATTATATTTTTTTTAAATGTTAATATACAAATTAGACGAATTCCGAAAAATGCTTTTCTGCTTTTCTGAACTGAAGGAAATCGGGTGTACTAAAACGATATAAACTCGCAAAAATCAAGAATCTCCTTTATTTTTTTAACACATTCTATGGAAAAAGGTGTTTGCTAATGTTAGTATAGAAACCTTCTCTGCTGAGAATAGCGGACAGGTGAGTCTAAAATTTTAAAGGCAAAACACCTCAAATATTTCTAGAGTATTTTATATAGACAACAGACACATTATAATTTTTTTAAATGTTAATATACAAATTAGACGAATTCCGAAAAATGCTTTTCTGAACTTATTTAAATATTTATGTCTTAATATCACTGTTGAATGCTACTGAAAAAAAGTAATTTCTTTGTTGTCACATTGAAACGCAACACTCACAGAAAAACAACATTAAAATGTAACATATTCATAAATTATTTAAATATCCCCCCACCTCAACGAAAATCACGGCTAATCTCTAAAAGTTTCTTCATAATTTTAGACAAATTATCTGCGAAGAATATGCAATTCTTTACAATGAAGCTTTAAAACTGGTCACATAATAAACCAGCTACAACAACGAAGCAAATCGCGAAACATAAAACACTAAATCTCAGAAGAAGAAAAACTACAAATATAAAAGGAACCAAATATGGTAGAATCTACAATACAGTCAACAGATTTAACGTTTTTATATGAAGACTATTTTTTCAACTTTATTATAACTTATAAAATTATTTTTCCCCTAATAAGATATATTACGAAATACTCTATGAAATAAACATAGAATTAACCAATTTCTAGCAGACAGAACTTCTGATAAATGATAAACAATTTCAGCCTAGAAAAACTGAATCGAATATAACTTGGTGATAATAGAATAATTGAAATTGCAATAATAAACAAGGCATGCACTCACCCAGGGAAATGTTTTACCGTAGAAATAATTTAAATTCCTTCTTTCACATTAATCTTATTAATCTTTCACTTCAACTCCCTACTTTCAGTTACACTTTATTTTACGTCTAACCCTCGTTCGCCAACGTCTTACATTTTCCTTTGTGGAGGCGCAATGGCCCAGTGGTTAGGGCAGCGGACTCACGGTCATAGGATCGCGGTTTCGATTCCCAGACCGGGCGTTGTGAGTGTTTATTGAGCAGAAATACCTAAAGCTCCACGACGCTCCGGCAGGGGATGGTGGTGATCCCTACTGTACTCTTTCACCACAACTTTCTCTCACTCTTACTTCCCGTTTCTGTTGTACCTGTATTTCAAAGGGCCGGCCTTGTCACTCACTGTGTCACGCCGAATATCCCCGAGAACTACGTTAAGGGTACACGTGTCTGTGGAGTGCTCAGCCACTTACACGTTAATTTCACGAGCAGGCTGTTCCGTTGATCGAATCAACCGGAACCCTCGTTGTCGTAACCGACGGAGTGTGCTTCACATTTTCCTTTACACATATCTGATTAACTGAAATGAAAACCTATTCAAAATTTGTTATAACAAGTTGATAGATTCACTGGGACAGCCAAAATTAAAAAAACAAAACAGACATGACATCATTATCTAAATTTGTATCAAAATTAACGGCTTCAAAGCGACCATATCTATTGGCGATTTGTCTCATAGGGCAACTTCACCAAAACAACAATAAAAATATCTAAGTTTGCATTGCTGAGTTATATGAGATTTTAATCTCCAGACAAAGACTATAGAATAAACATTCTGAAATAATCTCTTTGCTGATACAGAACCTATGAAACCATAAAGTAATATAAACACTTACAAAATACTAATAGAAAGTTAGGATTTCTAAACACCGAAATTTATCCCTTATTGATTCTATAAACATCAATATATTTTAGTTTTAGACTTGGTTAAGAAATTGTAATAATTATTTTTAGTACTAATAATTTATTAGGTGTGCACTAATATTGTGAGTATTCTTATACAAACAAGTTCCACTTAGAAGCATTATCAAAATTCGTTCTTGGTTGACAGTTGAAATCTCATTAGGACATTTTGCCTGCCTTCTTATATGATTAATAACTATTCTATTTGTAAATATATATATATATAATATATATGGACAGACAGACAGATAGATAGATAAATAGGTAAATCGATAGATAGATAGATAGATAGATAGATAGATAGATAGATAGATAGATAGATAGATAGATAGATAGATAGATGGATAGATAGATAGGTACAAGGTGCAAGGTGGTGGGACTAAACATAAAACCATGTAATTGGGAAGCAATATCTTACGACAGAGCCAATCCTGCGCTTAAGTTACAGAAATTTGCAAATTGGTGTCATATGCTCCTGACAAGATTTCAAAACTATTATTTATATCCCAGCTAAATGCGTGATATCAATGAAAGAATATGGCTCTTTAAATAACGTATTTACTTTTAACCTAACTTTCGTGACCGTTTGATTATTATGATCATTATTTTCTCAGCTGATTCTATAAATTCTGTGCAAATTAGTGGGGCGCAGGTGCAAACTAGGAAGATGTACAGTCATTAGAGAGAAATTGTATTATTTTATATGCTTGCATATATAGCAGAATGTAGCTAAGAATAGACTACAGCTTCTCTGTTGTAGTCTATCCTTAGTTACAATAGCGACAGCATGAATTTCTTCCATCTTCTTACTCTGTTAAAATAATTAGGAAAAATATTATTAATGTGTCCTACTTGCTAAAATTCCATTTATTTATTTGTACAGCTGAAGATAGCACTGCATTTAAATTGATGCAATGTTCAATTAAATGGAGTCGCTTGAAACGGTCGTGCTTCATAACAACTTAATATCCTCTTTTTTATTTTGATTTTATTCGAGCTGTGCGGATAAAAGCGGACTGACTTGGTACTTCAACTTAAGTACCTAATTCAACTGAATCGTAATTTTATATTGTTGGCTGCGTCTCGTGTTTCCGAGCAGGCAATCTATTTCATTTTCCTGGGTGTTTGAACCGCAGATGGTTCCGCAATGCAAGGGTTGAATGAAACATACGGGGACATTGGGGACAAGGGATAGAAGGGGCTTGTTTGGGAAGGAGAAGGCGCTGCTTTCTCTCCCGTCTCTTGAGTTCAGCTCTTGCGACTCAGGCTTTCTCGAAGTCCACAGGACCCGTTTTGATGGTGTCTCTCC
>NC_043017.1:31139609-31159609 GCF_006345805.1 Octopus sinensis | reverse complement strand
CCTTAACTTATTTTAAATATGGCGTCTACGAGTTTATCAGAAAAATGGCTTTCATAACGTAACTATTTCTTTACTACCCACTAGGAGCTAAACACAGAGGGGACAAACAAGGACAGACAAATGGATTAAGTCGATTATATCGACCCCAGTCCGTTACTGGTACTTATTTAATCGACCCCGAAAGAATGAAAGGCAAAGTCGACCTCGGCGGAATTTGAACTCAGAACGTAACGGCAGACGAAATACGGCTAAGCATTTCGCCCGGCGTGCTAACGATTCTGCCAGCGTGGCTTTCATAATGTAATGTAACTAAAATGGTTATAAGAAATTTCCTTAATGAAACCATCAAGCTTGGATATAGTCGTTGGTTTTGAAATGCTTGAATGAAGACTGTTACATCTTTCCAATAAACATATGCTTGTGTACTGCATGTTTTTATGTATGTTAGTATATACATGTAAATGTGACTGTACCATTTATAATTCGTCTAAATCAAAGTGTTCCCTTCCATGACACCCGGGGTATTTTACTTTGTGATCGGGTTACATTATACATTTGGCAAAGTTCTGACCTCCTCAAAAACATAGACATCACCATCAAAGAGAAGTGATAAGAACGTGCACACACCCTGTATCTCTTTATGGCAATTATGCCGGTAACTATATCACGGGATATAGTTGATGGAACTTGTCCAACGACGATGCGATGTGACTGAACCCAAAGCAATGCGGTTGCAAAGCGAACCTCTAAACTACACAGCAATCCCTGCAACTAGTCTTATTATTTGTGGAATTCTCTATAAAATTGCAGTATTACCTAGCGGTTTTTTTTTCTTCCGTAATCCAGAATTTATGCTTAAATTTCGTCAACTATTTGGTTAGGATTCGTTGACAATACTCTTTTGCGAATACCGCAGCAATCTCGGCCTTTTTCGCAATGCATCCATAACTGAACACATGACCATCATTCATTCCTTCAGTGATACTTCATTTGTGGAGTAAAGGAACAGCTGTTGATTTTGTCTTTGAGGATGCAGTAAAGAGTACTTGTTACGCAAAAGCAAGTCTGGAATGTTTGTAACAATTTCGAAACGTCTGGCAATCTATATTGTTATAATTAACAAGCTTGGTAATTTAAAAAAATTATTAAATATAATTTTCTTTCTAGATCGGAAACATGCACTACAAAGTCACTTCAAGATTACTTTGAATGTGTGTACATGAAGCTTCACATAAGATTTCAAAGCATTTTCAGTAAAATCCAGTAGCTCTTATACATCACACTGAATACAAGATTTGCTAAATTAAAGTTATTAAGGAAAGAGGATATCCATTAGGGAATGTATGCGTCGATGCTGACAACACGTAGGGAAGCCGCGATTTTAAGAAATATTCCATCAAGTAAGCATCTGGATAGCCGTTTGGGGAGAACATCTAAAATATTTTCATTAAAAACTTTTAATGTTCAGAGTGTGACAATAGGAATGTATATAGAGAGGGAACCTTCAACAAAAACAAAAGCACCACCGTTTTACTGATTCTATAAAGTCCTTCTTAAAAGCATCTAAAATAAGGTAGGTCAACTGGGAATGAAATGCTTTTGGTGAGTGCCAATAAAGATATCTGTTAAAGAATAGCACGGATAATTTTCAAAACGTTTTGCATTACACAAACTACAAGAAAGCGTCCCAATTTGTTAAGTTTATGGTGTGTGTTTAGTCCATCAAATATTTGCTCGCACGTTTATATAAAACTAAAAGTAGAAGCGGTAGAGAGTTGGATAAAATTCCTCAGCGGTTTTTCTTCCGGAACTCTCTTACTCTCTTTCTCAGTTCAAATCCCGCAGTTGTCAGATTTTCCTTTCATTCTTCTGGGGTCCATAAAATAAGTACCAGCTGATCTCTGGGGGTCGATGTAATCGTCTACCCCCCCCCTTCTCCTTAAATCGCTAGCCTTGAGCGAAAAATTTGAAGCCAATAATTATGCAAAGTTTTTATTCAGTAATGAAAAAAATATAGTCAACATTTATTACGAGTTGGAACTGTCGCAAATATATTGATGGCTTAAAAACAACGATGCTACACGCATCAAGGAATATATGTGCTTGCCTGTGTTCACATAAGCAGCTTTGTTTATAAAGTCTGACAAATGACATGCAAGAGATTAACAGGCCTACATTAACAATGTAAAACATGATTGTTTTATTAGCTAGCGATGTTCATATATGGAAACGAATGTCAGCCATCATGTAAGTATGTAGAGTAACCTTGACTAAACAGACAAAAATATCTGGCTGTAATAGCAGACGATAGGTAATTTTCCCAGGAACAATTTTAACACCCAATGATATCAATCTTCCCTTTAATTTAAACAGACGTCAATTTCCTGTTTTCCGACTTTTGGCATGAACATTAACGAATCACATATATTTTCACTTTATTTTACAATCATCCTGAAGACATTTAATTAAGATAAGCATATTTGACGTCATTATTTAAGGCAAGGATATATATATATATATATATATATATATATATATATTATATATATATATATCATTTATATGAGTGTTTGTATATATGTATATATATATATATATATATATATATATATATATATAGACATATATACGTACACACACACACACGCAAATTCATATATATATGAGAAGTTATCAGGTGTTATCTCTAGTAACGTCTGATTACAAGAAATACAATCGTATCCGGAGTTGTTACAAAATATATAACTTCAATATATAACTTCATTATATTTCTAAATGATATTTTCTTTTATTTGTACACATACACACACAGAAAAGACACACCATCACGCACACATAGACATATATATATATGCATGTGTGCATGTATATATATATATATATATGAATGTATATATATGTATGTATGTATATGAAGTTGTTCACTTTTGCAAAGGTATACTTCGAAACAGATAAAGTTATAAATAACGTCGTCTAAATAGTGGGTTAAAAATATTTCGATATAAAATGTTGAAGGCCATTATTTATTGTTTTTGCTGCATCGAAATACTTTACAGCATTGTTTTTACTGCATAAGGAAACTATTTTAATTTTTTCCTCTAAGTTTCTAAATACTAAATATTTATGACATCTCTAAGAGATATATGTGCTGGTTATATTATATGTGTGTATACGTATATTCATCCAGACGTACATACATACATACATACATACATACATACATACATACATACATACATACATACCGGCTAGTTGTCGATGGTGGAGACCTGTTTATATGCATCATCTGCTTTTGCACACTACATCTACTAATTATGTACATTACAACTCTAACGTAATTATGAACTCCCAGAAACAACTGTCGGACTTCAAATACCCTACCTCTGCTCATATTTTCACTTTCTTTTTACACTCATTGTAAATTTTTCCGGTAAATATATAAATATCTACATGCTTAAACACGAATGTTCATCTGAATATTTTAAGTTTTTGCTTCTCTTTATATATACATCCCTGTATATTTACATGTCTTTATGTATGTATATTTTGTTTATCAAGCTCAATCGTGTTAATCTGCATGACTCTATCCATTAAAGCTTGATTGGATTTCTCTTATAGCCAACCCTTAAACCGCGGACTCAGTCCTCGGTAAAAATTCAGTGTCAGTTCAAATCATATGACCTTTACTCTGGATCTCACCTGTTTACTCTCCCCCTCTCTCTCTCTCGCTATATATATATATATATATATATTTAGCAATTAAGGACAACTACTTAATAAGGAAAACTTAACAAGAAATTGTCAGGTAGATAGCGTAAAAACCTCATAAGAGAAAAAATTTCGAAAATAATTATTTCTTATTGAACATATTAATTTATATATAGAGGGCATTATACATACATGCCAGGAGGCATTCTACATACACGCCATACGCTAAGAGGGACAATCAGTCATTTCTACCAAAAATATTACTAATCCTACCGAATGCAATTTTTCAAAGAAAGACATTTAAAAATATATAGACCTGTATCACAGTGATTTCATACTTACGTAATCATCAGCAGGCCTGAATATACTATAAATAAACAACGACCCTGCTTCGCTTAAGCCGATCAGCTAACTGGTCAACATCAACGAAGCACATGGGTGAATTTATATATACTATATCCGGATGAATGGCAAACTTTTACGAATTGCATTTCGGGAGAGGAAAAGTTTTTTCGGAATAAAAATTTAGCAATTAAGGACAACTACTTAATAAGGAAAACTTAACAAGAAATTGTCAGGTAGATAGCGTAAAAACCTCATAAGAGAAAAAATTTCGAAAATAATTATTTCTTATTGAAATATTAATTTATATATAGAGGGCATTATACATACATGCCAGGAGGCATTCTACATACACGCCATACGCTAAGAGGGACAATCAGTCATTTCTACCAAAAATATTACTAATCCTACCGAATGCATTTTTCAAAGAAAGACATTTAAAAATATATAGACCTGTATCACAGTGATTTCATACTTACGTAATCATCAGCAGGCCTGAATATACTATAAATAAACAACGACCCTGCTTCGCTTAAGCCGATCAGCTAACTGGTCAACATCAACGAAGCACATGGGTGAATTTATATATACTATATCCGGATGAATGGCAAACTTTTACGAATTGCATTTCGGGAGAGGAAAAGTTTTTTCGGAATAAAAATTTAGCAATTAAGGACAACTACTTAATAAGGAAAACTTAACAAGAAATTGTCAGGTAGATAGCGTAAAAACCTCATAAGAGAAAAAATTTCGAAAATAATTATTTCTTATTGAACATATTAATTTATATATAGAGGGCATTATACATACATGCCAGGAGGCATTCTACATACACGCCATACGCTAAGAGGGACAATCAGTCATTTCTACCAAAAATATTACTAATCCTACCGAATGCAATTTTTCAAAGAAAGACATTTAAAAATATATAGACCTGTATCACAGTGATTTCATACTTACGTAATCATCAGCAGGCCTGAATATACTATAAATAAACAACGACCCTGCTTCGCTCTAAGCCGATCAGCTAACTGGTCAACATCAACGAAGCACATGGGTGAATTTATATATACTATATCCGGATGAATGGCAAACTTTTACGAATTGCATTTCGGGAGAGGAAAAGTTTTTTCGGAATAAATTTAGCAATTAAGGACAACTACTTAATAAGGAAAACTTACAAGAAATTGTCAGGTAGATAGCGTAAAAACCTCATAAGAGAAAAAATTTCGAAAATAATTATTTCTTATTGAACATATTATTTATTATAGAGGGCATTATACATACATGCCAGGAGGCATTCTACATACACGCCATACGCTAAGAGGGACAATCAGTCATTTCTACCAAAAATATTACTAATCCTACCGAATGCAATTTTTCAAAGAAAGACATTTAAAAAATATAGACCTGTATCACTGTGATTTCATACTTACGTAATCATCAGCAGGCCTGAATATACTATAAATAAACAACGACCCTGCTTCGCTTAAGCCGATCAGCTAACTGGTCAACATCAACGAAGCACATGGGTGAATATATATACTATATCCGGATGAATGGCAAACTTTTACGAATTGCATTTCGGGAGAGGAAAAGTTTTTTCGGAATAAAAATTTTAGCAATTAAGGACAACTACTTAATAAGGAAAACTTAACAAGAATTGTCAGGTAGATAGCGTAAAAACCTCATAAGAGAAAAAATTTCGAAAATAATATTTCTTATTGAACATATTAATTTATATAGAGGGCATTATACATACATGCCAGGAGGCATTCTACATACACCGCCATACGCTAAGAGGGACAATCAGTCATTTCTACCAAAAATATTACTAATCCTACCGAATGCAATTTTTCAAAGAAAGACATTTAAAAATATATAGACCTGTATCACAGTGATTTCATACTTACGTAATCATCAGCAGGCCTGATATACTATAAATAAACAACGACCCTGCTTCGCTTAAGCCGATCAGCTAACTGGTCAACATCAACGAAGCACATGGGTGAATTTATATACTATATCCGGATGAATGGCAACTTTTACGAATTGCATTTCGGGAGAGGAAAAGTTTTTTCGGAATAAAAATTTAGCAATTAAGGACAACTACTTAATAAGGAAAACTTAACAAGAAATTGTCAGGTAGATAGCGTAAAAACCTCATAAGAGAAAAAATTTCGAAAATAATTATTTCTTATTGAACATATTAATTTATATATAGAGGGCATTATACATACATGCCATGCCAGAGGCATTCTACATACACGCCATACGCTAAGAGGGACAATCAGTCACTTCTACCAAAAATATTACTAATCCTACCGAATGCAATTTTTCAAAGAAAGACTTTAAAACTATAGACCTGTATCACAGTGATTTCATACTTACGTAATCATCAGCAGGCCTGAATATACTATAAATAAACAACGACCCTGCTTCGCTTAAGCCGATCAGCTAACTGGTCCACATCAACGAAGCACATGGGTGAATTTATATATACTATATCCGGATGAATGGCAAACTTTTACGAATTGCATTTCGGGAGAGGAAAATTTTTTCGGAATAAAAATTTAGCAATTAAGGACAACTACTTAATAAGGAAAACTTAACAAGAAATTGTCAGGTAGATAGCGTAAAAACCTCATAAGAAAAAATTTCGAAAATAATTATTTCTTATATGTTCAATAAGAATAATTATTTTCGAATTTTTTCTCTTATGAGGTTTTTACGCTATCTACCTGACAATTTCTTGTTAAGTTTTCTTATTAAGTAGTTGTCCTTAATTGCTAAATTTTTATTCGAAAAAACTTTTCCTCTCCCGAAATGCAATTCGTAAAAGTTTGCCATTCATCCGGATATAGTATTATAAATTCACCCATGTGCTTCGTTGATGTTGACCAGTTAGCTGATCGGCTTAAGCGAAGCAGGGTCGTTGTTTATTTATAGTATATTCAGGCCTGCTGATGATTACGTAAGTATGAAATCACTGTGATACAGGTCTATATATTTTAAATGTCTTCTTTGAAAAATTGCATTCGGTAGGATTAGTAATATTTTTGGTAGAAATGACTGATTGTCCCTCTTAGCGTATGGCGTGTATGTAGAATGCCTCCTGGCATGTATGTATAATGCCCTCTATATATAAATTAATATGTTCAATAAGAAATAATTATTTTCGAATTTTTTCTCTTATGAGGTTTTTACGCTATCTACCTGACAATTTCTTGTTAAGTTTTCCTTATTAAGTAGTTGTCCTTAATTGCTAAATTTTTATTCCGAAAAAGCTTTTCCTCTCCCGAAATGCAATTCGTAAAAGTTTGCCATTCATCCGGATATAGTATATATAAATTCACCCATGTGCTTCGTTGATGTTGACCAGTTAGCTGATCGGCTTAAGCGAAGCAGGTCGTTGTTTATTTATAGTATATTCAGGCCTGCTGATGATTACGTAAGTATGAAATCACTGTGATACAGGTCTATATATTTTTAAATGTCTTTCTTTGAAAAATTGCATTCGGTAGGATTAGTAATATTTTTGGTAGAAATGACTGATTGTCCCTCTTAGCGTATGGCGTGTATGTAGAATGCCTCCTGGCATGTATGTATAATGCCCTCTATATATAAATTAATATGTTCAATAAGAAATAATTATTTTCGAAATTTTTTCTCTTATGAGGTTTTTACGCTATCTACCTGACAATTTCTTGTTAAGTTTTCCTTATTAAGTAGTTTCCTTAATTGCTAAATTTTTATTCCGAAAAAACTTTTCCTCTCCCGAAATGCAATTCGTAAAAGTTTGCCATTCATCCGGATATAGTATATATAAATTCACCCATGTGCTTCGTTGATGTTGACCAGTTAGCTGATCGGCTTAAGCGAAGCAGGGTCGTTGTTTATTTATAGTATATTCAGGCCTGCTGATGATTACGTAAGTATGAAATCACTGTGATACAGGTCTATATATTTTTAATGTCTTTCTTTGAAAAATTGCATTCGGTAGGATTAGTAATATTTTTGGTAGAAATGACTGATTGTCCCTCTTAGCGTATGGCGTGTATGTAGAATGCCTCCTGGCATGTATGTATAATGCCCTCTATATAAAATTAATATGTTCAATAAGAAATAATTATTTTCGAAATTTTTTCTCTTATGAGGTTTTTACGCTATCTACCTGACAATTTCTTGTTAAGTTTTCCTATTAAGTAGTTGTCCTTAATTGCTAATTTTTATTCCGAAAAAGCTTTTCTCTCCCGAAATGCAATTCGTAAAAGTTTGCCATTCATCCGGATATAGTATATATAAATTCACCCATGTGCTTCGTTGATGTTGACCAGTTAGCTGATCGGCTTAAGCGAAGCAGGGTCGTTTTTATTTATATATTTCAGCCTGCTGATGATTACGTAAGTATGAAATCACTGTGATACAGGTCTATATATTTTTAAATGTCTTTCTTTGAAAAATTGCATTCGGTAGGATTAGTAATATTTTTGGTAGAAATGACTGATTGTCCCTCTTAGCGTATGGCGTGTATGTAGAATGCCTCCTGGCATGTATGTATAATGCCCTCTATATATAAATTAATATGTTCAATAAGAAATAATTATTTTCGAAATTTTTTCTCTTATGAGGTTTTTACGCTATCTACCTGACAATTTCTTGTTAAGTTTTCCTTATTAAGTAGTTGTCCTTAATTGCTAATTTTTATCCGAAAAAAACTTTTCCTCTCCCGAAATGCAATTCGTAAAAGTTTGCCATTCATCCGGATATAGTATATATAAATTCACCCATGTGCTTCGTTGATGTTGACCAGTTAGCTGATCGGCTTAAGCGAAGCAGGGTCGTTGTTTATTTATAGTATATTCAGGCCTGCTGATGATTACGTAAGTATGAAATCACTGTGATACAGGTCTATATATTTTAAATGTCTTTCTTTGAAAAATTGCATTCGGTAGGATTAGTAATAATTTTTGGTAGAAATGACTGATTGTCCCTCTTAGCGTATGCGTGTATGTAGAATGCCTCCTGGATGTATGTATAATGCCCTCTATATATAAATTAATATGTTCAATAAGAAATAATTATTTTCGAAATTTCTTCTCTTATGAGGTTTTTACGCTATCTACCTGACAATTTCTTGTTAAGTTTTCCTTATTAAGTAGTTGTCCTTAATTGCTAAATTTTTATTCCGAAAAAACTTTTCCTCTCCCGAAATGCAATTCGTAAAAGTTTGCCATTCATCAGGATATAGTATATATAATTCACCCATGTGCTTCGTTGATGTTGACCAGTTAGCTGATCGGCTTAAGCGAAGCAGGGTCGTTGTTTATTTATAGTATATTCAGGCCTGCTGATGATTACGTAAGTATGAAATCACTGTGATACAGGTCTATATATTTTTAAATGTCTTTCTTTGAAAAATTGCATTCGGTAGGATTAGTAATATTTTTGGTAGAAATGACTGATTGTCCCTCTTAGCGTATGGCGTGTATGTAGAATGCCTCCTGGCATGTATGTATAATGCCCTCTATATATAAATTAATATGTTCAATAAGAAATAATTATTTTCGAAATTTTTTCTCTTATGAGGTTTTTACGCTATCTACCTGACAATTTCTGTTAAGTTTTCCTTATTAAGTAGTTGTCCTTAATTGCTAAATTTTTATTCCGAAAAAACTTTTCCTCTCCCGAATGCAATTCGTAAAAGTTTGCCATTCATCCGGATATAGTATATATAAATTCACCCATGTGCTTCGTTGATGTTGACCAGTTAGCTGATCGGCTTAAGCGAAGCAGGGTCGTTGGTTTATTTATAGTATATTCAGGCCTGCTGATGATTACGTAAGTATGAAATCACTGTGATACAGGTCTATATATTTTTAAATGTCTTTCTTTGAAAAATTGCATTCGGTAGGATTAGTAATATTTTTGGTAGAAATGACTGATTGTCCCTCTTAGCGTATGGCGTGTATGTAGAATGCCTCCTGGCATGTATGTATAATGCCCTCTATATATAAATTAATATGTTCAATAAGAAATAATTATTTTCGAAATTTTTTCTCTTATGAGGTTTTTACGCTATCTACCTGACAATTTCTTGTTAAGTTTTCCTTATTAAGTAGTTGTCCTTAATTGCTAAATTTTTATTCCGAAAAAACTTTTCCTCTCCCGAAATGCAATTCGTAAAAGTTTGCCATTCATCCGGATAGTATATATAAATTCACATGTGCTTCGTTGATGTTGACCAGTTAGCTGATCGGCTTAAGCGAAGCAGGGTCGTTGTTTATTTATAGTATATTCAGGCCTGCTGATGATTACGTAAGTATGAAATCACTGTGATACAGGTCTATATATTTTTAAATGTCTTTCTTTGAAAAATGCATTCGGTAGGATTAGTAATATTTTTGGTAGAAATGACTGATTGTCCCTCTTAGCGTATGGCGTGTATGTAGAATGCCTCCTGGCATGTATGTATAATGCCCTCTATATATAAATATATATATATATATATATATAATATATATATAATATAGGTGTGTGTGGTGTGTGTGTGTTTCTATATGAGACCTAAATCATCTACATGCTTTAATCAAGTGGTCCTGGTCCTTTTCGGACATTACTCTGACTATGGGAGCTTTCTAAGAATCTTTGATTCTATGAACGCGTTCATTGACTTCAACACTCCACATATAATAGTCCAAAGGATTATTCTACCAATTATATACGTTTTTATTATTTTTTTGCAATTTACTTATTTATCGGTATGCTATTGTTATTTTAATTTTAATATTTTTATTATGTGTAATTTTCTAGATGGTATAATTTAATACCAAGATAAATGTCACTTACCCGAAATGCAATTATGCAATATCGACCTCCATGTTCCGGAAATGCAGAATTACACTTTTCTAATCCCAAATTAAATCATTCGATATTATTATTGGAATACCAGTCAAACCTATACTCTAAGGCAACCAAATACAAATGCGCTTGGAATGTTTTAAGCTGATACAACCATACGGAACTGGTGTCGACATTCCCGAGCAGTTAGCTTGAATACTTGTGGATAGCCCTTCCATACGACACTATTGGTTGTCCTGTTATTGTCCATATCCAAAATAGGGCCCATTCTTGCCTCACTGCTGAAGAACTGTCTCGAAGAATTTTAGTTGAACAACGAAAGAAAGCAAAAGATGGAGGCATTCAGACGATGAATATTTAAATAGAAATTTATTGATATTTATATTGATAGATCCAACTAACACCGTGTACAAACGAAGGAGGGAATTCAAGGGGTGGAAGAAAGGTTTTATAAGTCCCACAGCTGTTTCTGGAGCTCGGAGACCCATGGTAATGTTGGTAAATATAGTTAATTGCAATATTCGGCCGTAATGGACGCAATCAACATAGGATAAGGCGAGTCACTGTCTGTTGAGATAAACTACATCTACCAACATTACCATGGATCGCCAAGCTCAAGATACAGCTGTTGGACATATAAACACATTTCTTCCTCTGTCCTTTGTAATCTGTAAAAGATGGATCGATCAATATAAATATCTGTATATATATACCTAGATATTCATCAATAACCAAAACCATTGTATTTCACATACCTAACTTGTTTATCCGTATAATTGCTCTACACATAGACACACACACACACACACACACACACAAACACATACACATGTATAAATTAGATTTGAGATTAAATTAGCTTCATTAAGGGATGGTATTTTCCAATGAACTACTGGTTCATTGTTACTAATAATATTGTTACTACTATTTGTTGTGAATAATAATATACATAAAACAGTAAATTTATATATAAACGATGGTATTTAATCATTCACAAGGAAGTAAGGAAATGGAGATGTGGCATTTAATGAAAAATTATTATCTTCAAAAATCAGACAGTCCTTTACAGCTGTTTCAAACAAGCCTAAAAAGATTAAATAGCAATTATCAAATTCATTATATTAGGTAAAATCTATTCAACAGGCTTTAACGTATTACGTTGTAAAAAACGATAAGAAAATCGTGGATGAAATCACTTTACTCAAACTGAAAGGAGGAAACATTAAAAAATGGTTTTAGTTTGTTTGAGATTTGTCCTCCGGTTTTCAAGCAACAAAGGGCACCAGAGGGGGCATTTGACCGTTTGATAAAGTTGGGAAGAGATAGGAGAGATTGGTCAGAAGATGCGAGCGTAGTTAGTGTGGATGGTAGACCATGAAGGAAGTTTTACTTTAAGAATCATGTTTAAAAGGAGAAATAATCGATATTAAATCTTTGAGCGAGAAGTACACAGTAGCAGTAGAGACTCGTAAAATATAATTGCCTTCTAAGTGTGTTGGTCCTAGCGGTCCCAGCTGGAGGACATGTCCACCTGGAGCTAAAAACAACAGTAGCAACGTCCTCTATGGGACCGCCACATCTAGTTAGCACATATATTTTACGATTCCGTATTGCTCAATTCTCGCTCAGTGTTATAATATTGCTTATTTCTCCTTTTTCGAGATCAGTGAGAGTTGGTCACTGGAAAAAGTATATAGTATTTTGCATGTGGAATGAGTTTTATCACAAGCTCGTGATTATCACACAACGATGATGGGTTGCTACCAAGAAACCCGGATCTGTGTGGATCACGTAAGGCTAGAGATGGGAACGATGATCTCCCCTTGCAAACATTAATCGGACGCTATTAAATTTATATCTTATGTAGGATAAAATGTTTCGAAAAAATGTTATCAATGGCCAGAATATTAAAAAATACCTTTAAAGGTTAAATTTATAAACAACTTATAAATAAGGGCAAATTTAATAAAAATTTAATAGTGTTCCCTTCCGGACTCTCTCACTCTGTGAGAGCCCTCAGTTCAAATAGCACGTGTCTCAGATGGGCTGGAGAACTTCTAATTTGGATGTATTTGGGGTACTTAATTGTGCTCATGACTTAGTGTTTGCTTTTTCCATTGGTATGAGTAAGTATCTCATTTATTTCTTTGCCACATTTATCACTGACGAAGGGAGGGTTCTTATGAACTAACCCTGAAATTGGTCCGATATGGTAATAATGGATTTTTTAAAGAAATTTCTGTCGACCTTTTTTGAGTAGCATGCGTATTTTGAAAAATTATATGGTTATAGACAAGGTATCTAATTTCGGCATATTTGGCATTAGACATTTTTTCGTTTGCCCTTATTTATAAGTTGTTTATAAATTTAACCTTTAAAGGTATTTTTTAATATGCTGGCCATTGATAAAACCTTTTTGAAAAAAATTTATCTTACGTTAAATATATATATAATTATATAGATAGATAGATATACAGATACATTTGTGTTTATACAAATGTAATTTTTTGTATAAACAAAAACACATCGTGAGATACGGTGGCACAATTGCCGTGCTGAAGATAGAAACAATCCTGAATTGCCATCTTATATCTAGACAAACCGCCCAGAAATAAGATATTTGAATTCAAAAGAATACTTGATTCGGGAAATTACCTCCCTCTATAGTGTTGAGCTGGTACAATTCTCATTTGTTAATTGCTGTAGAAGCAGAGATAGCTTTAATAAATCAAAATTTTATGTTGTATTAAGGTTGATGTTCTTGGATTTGTCGACCTTATTCAAGTTCATGCTACTTCCCTCTTCAAATAATTTCTCTTCGCTGTTATTTGTTCAAATTTTATTTGTATAAATTCGTTCTACGATTTCCGAGCTAACAAGATCACATTGATAACATAAACTATACACTTAGAATGTTTCTTTCAACAGCATCTTTCTGGAGACTCTTTCTAGATCTGGAAACGATTCATACACTCACGATGTTACAAATACATTCACTTGTGAATCCACAACGTACAATATATATATATATGTATATATATATATATATATATATATATATATATATATATATATATATATATATAATATTTTACAATTATGAGTATAATTATAATTAGGTTTCAGCAAAACATTCCTCCACCACATACCGAACTTTAGAAATAGCAGCCAAAGAACTTAGCTATTTCTTCTACTGAAGAACCCTAATTATAATTATACTCATAATTATAAAATATTGTTTAAGCTGACCGAAAAGGGTCCTTTTAACATGCTGATTACTATTTGGTGGAATTATTAATTATTAATTAATTAATTAATTTTACCATTTGTTATTATTTATATATAAATATATGTATAGGCCTAGGAGTGGCTGTGTGGTAAGTAGCTTGCTTACAAACCACATGGTTCCGGGTTCAATCCCACTGCGTGGCATCTTGGGCAAGTGTCTTCTACTATAGCCTCGGACCGACCAATGCCTTGTGAGTGGATTTGGTACAATGAAAATGAAAGAAACCTGTCGTATATATGTATATATATGTGTATGTGCGTGTATATGTTTGTGTGTTTGTGTTTGTCCCCTTAGCATTGCTTGACAACCGATGCTGGTATGTTTACGTCCCCGTCACTTAGCGGTTCGCCAAAAGAGGCCGATAGAATAAGTACTGGGCTTACAAAGAATAAGTCCCGGGGTCGATTTGCTCGACTAAAGGCGGTGCTCCAGCATGGCCGCAGTCAAATGACTGAAGCAAGTAAAAGAGAGTAAAAGAGTATATATATATATATATATATATATATATATATATATAGCCATGGTGTAATTATTGATGTATATATATATATATATATATAGTCTATGTCAAGTGCTGCCCTTTGATTCATCGATGCAATTTGCTTACCTTTAGGTTATACTGAGTACAACGAAAGGAATTGTAAACTCTAAATTTTCTACATAAAATTCCCTCCAGCGTGACTGAGTTTCTTTTATTTATATTGTTACTTCGATAACTTCCTCAAGATAACCTAATTATGCACCTACATATATATACATTGATGCATACACGCACACACACACATGAATTTATATGTTTGCATAGTGAATTGAACGGACTAACAATTAAAAAATAAACGAATAAAAAACGGAGAGGTACGCCAAAAGAATAAAAGAGAAAAACATGAACGCGGGGTCGTACACAATAATTATATTAGTTTGGTGCCCAGTGAAAGGAGAGAGTTTTTAACTTTTCGTGCATGACTCCTCGTCGGAAATGAGAAACGTAAACCTATTTCTTTACTACCCGCAAGGGGCTAAACACAGAGGGGACAAACAAGGACAGACAAATGGATTAAGTCGATTACATCGACCCCAGTGCATAACTGGTACTTAATTTATCGACCCCGAATGGATGAAAGGCAAAGGCGACCTCGGCGGAATTTGTACTCAGAACGTAGCGGCAGACGAAATACCGCTAAACATTTCGCCCGGTGAGCTAATGTTTCTGTCAGCTCGCCGCCTTCAAATGAGAAATGAGAAAGGTAAACCGTCCAGAAAAAAAGGAAAATCGCCATATGTGTATGTGTGTATGTGTGTATGTGTGAGCGTGTGTATGTGTGTGTGTGTGTGTGTGTGTGTGCGCGCGCGTTTTGTGTATATATGTGCTTATGTATGTATATGTATAAACACTAAATGCACAAAAACATAAACACAAACGTGCACAATTAAGCTCAGGATCGGGAATTGCAAGAAGTAAAAGAGTTTTTATTTTCATATGCTTACAGCTGTTTCATAAATTTTCGCATGCAGTATCAATTTCGAAGCTTATGCTCGCTGTGCATTCCCATACCTTACACGTTGTACATATCCATATATTGTACATGCTTGCATATACATATATACGTAGAGACATACGATGCGCCTGCATATTCACATACAGATGCCCTATGGAGAACACCACTGTTCAGTTCACACGTCTCAGTATCTTGAATTCATGAAGACTTTTTGTATAAGGATTCTTGAAGCGGATGCGAAACCACGATGATAAACAGACGACTACTTTACAAATAATTCAAACACCACCTCCTTCTCTCTTGTTATTTCTATATACCTCAGTACACGCACACACACACACATACACACATACATATACATATGCATGTGTATATATATATATATACATATATATATGCATGCGTATACATATGTATATATATGTATATATATAAAAATATATCTATATATATCTATGTATATGTATGTATATATGCATGTATGTATATGTGTATGTGTGACTGTTTTTGTGTGTGTTTATATCTGGATGTATATATATATATATATATATATAAATGCATGTGTGTGTGTGTGTGTGTGTGTGAGTGAGTGTTTGTAAACGTATGTGTAAGCTCTACTTAAAAAGTGCATTTCAAAAATTTAACCTTTACTGAAAACGTCTTTCTAAGAAACAGAAAATAAGAAATATTTATGGGAATTGTTTTGAAGTATATATTTCTTATGGTCTGGTGGTTGGGTAGTTCTTGTTCTGTTTTTGTTTTTGTAATGCCTATAGACACACACACACCACACACACACACACACACACACACACACACACTCACACATATATATATATATAAATGAACTCGTCTATATACAGATGAGTTTATACCTATGTCTTCAGTTAAATACGATCATATGTATATATGTATATATATATATATATATATGTCTGTGTTTGTTTGTTTATGCGTGTGTGTATATGCACCGGTATATAGGTACATATATAGATTTGTATGTATGGCTAGGTACACATGCCTACATATAAGTATCTTACCAAGTTTAACGACCTCATACAAGTAGACACACGTATTGATTTAGTAGATTTCTGCTTAATAGCATTAATATATAACAATAATGAAACAAATATGTATACAAATACCTTCAATATATACAAAAAATATGTTCTCGCATGTATGTATGGATGTATGTATATATACATACATACATATATATATATATGGATATGTATATGCATATATGTATTTATATAAATCTCTCTCTCTCTCTCTCTCTATCTATATATATATATATGCATATATGTATATATATACATATATATGTATGTATATATATTTATGTATATATGTATATATATGTATATATATATATATATATATATATATATATATGCCTACATACCTACATACACTCTCATATACACGCAAATACATTTATATATTTATATATATGTATATGTTCACACACACACACACACACACACACATATATATATATATATACATTCACACATAGATATACACATATAAACTTGTATATATATATATGTGTGTGTTTGCGTGCGTGCGTGATTGTGTGTACATGTGTGTGTGTGTGTGTGTCGGTGTAACTGTCTGTATTTTTTATGTGTAAAGAAGTTCAGTTTGTGTCCATACCTTATCAGGGTATATTTTTTTTGTTTTAGAAATATATATATTTTTTAAAGCAGTTTTAGATATTTAGTGCCTGTGTCTGAAATATTTTTGTTCTTCGCCACCCTCACCATCGTTTATTTAATATAGATTTCAGGAAGATGATATTTTGTTTTGATTATTTCGGTTATTATTCATTCGGTATTCTTTCGGACAACATCTCCCCCACTAACCTTCACCTTCGACTTTACCGCGCTTTTCTCTACCGCACCCATTTTTACATCTCGTTTGTCTTCCAATATTTTCTTTGGCTCGTTGCTTCATTTCTTCATCCCCTTCTTTCTTTTTTTTACTAAAACTTCTTTCTTACTTGTGTAAATAACCATTTATATCATCGTCATCATCCTTATCATCATCATCATCGTCATCATCATCGTCATCATCATCGACTTTGTTATCATCATCATCATCATCATCATCATCATCATCATCATCATCATCGTCATCATCATCGTCATCATCATCGTCATCATCATCATCATCGTCATCATCATCGTCATCATCATCATCATCATCAACATCATCATCAACATCATCATCAACATCATCATCATCGTCTTCGTCGCCATCGTCATTTTCCTCGTCATCATCACCGACTTTGTTATCATCAACATCATCATCATCATCATAATCGTCATCGTCATCGTCATCATCATCATCATCATCATCAACATCATCATCAACATCATCATCATCAACATCATCAACATCATCATCATCATCATCGTCGTCATCGTCAACATAGTCATCGTCATTTTCTTCATCCCCCTCCTCCCCCTCCTCCACCTCTTCGTCGTTATCATCATCATCATCATCATCATCGTAACCACTTCCCGAATTACATTTAACAAGTACAAATTTAAAGAACTCTTACAATCTCCACCGAATTCACCTCATTTCTCCCACTGTCTTCAAATCATTACCTTTTCCCTTCTCTGCCCCACACTATCATTATCAACAGTTTCACCATGACAACCTATCCACCATCACTACAATTTACTGTGCCACCATTTTTATGTTCAGCAACACCAACACCATTGCCGTTTTTGTTGTTGTTATTGTTGTTGTTGCTCTCTTATATCTGCATCTTCCGCTACAAATCATTGAACTGGATTTAACCCAGATGTATGAACTTTCTTGTTTTGATTTGAAAAATAAAATATAATTAAATTCTTTGAAGTTAAACGGAGTGTATCTATTTATTTATTTTATTTTATTTTGTATCGTAAAAAATATTTGAACAATGAGGATGTTGATTATATGTTTTTCTGGTTTTTTTTAAACTGGCCAATCCCTTAGCCGGTGCATTTTCGATGTCAGAAATATGAACGGTGTGTCTGTGTCACTTGGTTCACAACAACTTTTACTGTGAACTTGTGCATCTAATATTAGAATCTCTATTATTTTGAATCATTGCATATAATAAGGTAAAAATATCAACCTTTTACCAACCGTTGTTTTGGAAAAACAATGAAATCTCGATATATAGTTAACCAATCGTATTTCCATATATTTTCGAATAGTTTTGTTTCTCGAACATACAATCAATCAGGAATATGAAACTATCTGATACGTTCCAATATCTTCAGGTTCTAGAATAAAGATTGTTTGTTAACATAACATGGTAGTCCTGGTTTAGGACGAATGTTCCTGTAATTTAGCACCATGAGACATATATAAGGACACAGATTGTGTCGTATAGCTAGCTGAAGACGATGTACCCTGGGGTTAAATTACAGTAACATTAGTCCTAAACTAGGACTGCCATGTTATGTTGGCAAACAATCTTTACTCCAAAGTGCTGTTGCTGAATATTTCTCGTTGTGAGATTTAAAAATAATAATTTTCTAACTTTTTAGTTCTAATAAAATATACACACTGAATATTGAGTATTGTTTTTGTGCTTGCAAATACAAAATTGAATCAGTTCGTATATTGCCATTCCATTCATGATTACTGTCTATGGAGTGGAGGCGCAATGGCCCAGTGGTTAGGGCAGCGGACTCGCGGCCGTAGGATCGCGGTTTCGATTCCCAGACCGGGCGTTGTGAATGTTTATTGAGCGAAAACACCTAAAGCTTCACGAGGCTCCGGCAGGGTTGGTGGTGATCCCTGCTGTACTCTTTCACCACAACTTTCTCTCTCTCTCTTACTTCCTGTTTCTGTTGTACCTGTATTTCAAAAGGCCGGCCTTGTCACTCTCTGTGTCACGCTGAATATCCCCGAGAACTACGTTAAGGGTACACGTGTCTGTGGAGTGCTCAGCCACTTACACGTTAATTTCACGAGCAGGCTGTTCCGTTGATCGGATCAACCGGAACCCTCATCGTCGTACCGACGGAGTGCTTCCATTACTGTCTATGGAGAGACCTGCAACAAGTTGGAACCGCAGTTTCTGGATTGTTCTGCAAACGTCTCATCACTATCCAATAACGTTTACATTAACCGTTCAGGGTTAAGGCTGAAGAATTAATAAAGTGGATAACATGGAAGACATTTCGTCAATAAGGGAAACATGAAAAATACTGAAGAATAGAAGCTGGGATTGTTTAGTTTTTCAAAATATTCTCATAGAACAAAGCTTAATGAGGACTTTAAATATCACATCC
>NC_043017.1:31129609-31134609 GCF_006345805.1 Octopus sinensis | reverse complement strand
AATGTGTGTGTTAACGAATGAAATCGTATTTTGGGGTCAGTTACGCACAGATGCGTCTTGCCATGCTGTATAGTATGTTGTGTTTGATGGGTGATGGATGGCATGAGTAGAAATTTAAATATTGGTGTGAGTCAGTTTTTTGTAAAATATGTCTGTTTTAACTGTGGAGTTCTGTATTTTTATGTGGATATCCAGGAATAGTAGCTCATTGCAACTGGATTCTGTCGTGAATTTGACGGATGGGTGAAGTGTGTTTAGTATATTGTTAAATATATTCAGATCTTTATTTGATTTGTCCCAGAAGAAGAAGCAATCACCACGGAAGCGTTTCCACCTTTCAATGATATAGTTCTTGTAATCCTGATCAAAAGTTTTTTCTACTTCCTCATAAAGTTTTTTCTTCCAAGTATCCCATAACTAAGTTTGCATATGAGGGCGCAAACCACGTACCCATAGTCGTACCCTTTATCTATCGATATATTTTATTGTCGAATCTAAAGCTATGTTCTTCTAGTATTAGAAGTATGGCCTTGGTGATGAAGTCAGTCTTGAAGCGTACAGTTATCCGTCCTCTATGTTTTTCTATCCAGTGTCTGATTGCTTATATGCCTAAAGTGTGAGGTATATTAGTATAGAGATAGGTGACATAAAAATTTGCCAGTACAGCACCTTCTGCAACAGTGGGAGGAATGTGTCGGATGAAATCTCTGCCATCTCCTACATAACTGGGTATTAAAAGCTCAAAGGTTTTAAGAGCGATGGCGCTTGAGGTCCATCGACATTTGCGCCAATAACAAAAATCCAAGCCTCAGAATTGTTTCCCTCTACCAATTCAAAGACGATACAACCTGTATGTATATATATATATATATATATATATATATATATAGGAGTGGCTGTGTGGTAAGTACCTTGCTTGGGAACCACATGGTTTCGGGTTCAGTCCCTCTGCGTGGGACCAACTGAAAGAAGCCCGTCGTATATATGTTATATATATATATATATGTGTGTGTGTGTGTGTGTGTGTGTGTGTGTGTCTTTGTATGTCTGTGTTTGTCCCCCCAACATTGCTTGACAACCGATGCTGGTGTGTTTACGTCTCCGTAACTTAGCTGTTCGGCAAAAAGAAGGCCGATAAAATAAGTACTAGGCTTACAAAGAATAAGTCCTGGGCTCGATTTGATCAACTAAAGGCGGGGCTCCATCATGGCCGCAGTCACATGATTGAATCAAGTAAAAGAGAGTAAAAGAGAATATGTATGTGTGTGTGTCTATGTTTGTAGTAGTAGTAGTAGTAGAGACAGACAGACAGGCAGACAAACTGACAGATGTATGTTAAGCACAATAATAGATACCTAAGAAGACTTTTGTCCGTATCTCTTCTCATTCTCCTGGCTATAAGTCTATGACTTGCAGAGAATATCTTTGTAATTGAAACACAAACAATATCTTGGATATATTTGTTGAACTTTCACAGTTTCCCAAATACAGTGGAGTTGTTTAATCGTATTGTTTAGAAAACTGTTGCCTTATTGATTTCACAGTAGCTAATATTTGCATTACAAATTGAAATTATCTTAATTTCTTACTAAATTCATCTTCGTTCATTGTAGATGAATATTTATTAAGTTTTGAAGGTGTGGCTGAGTGGTAAGTAGTTTGCTTCCCAACCCCATGGATCCAGGTTCAGTCTCACTGCGTGGCAACTTGGGCAAGTGTTTTATACTACAGCAGCGGACCAACCAAAACCTTGTGAGTGGATTTGGTAGACGGAAACCGGAAGATGTACTTTATATGTGTGTGTGTGTGTGCGTGTGTGGATGCGTGTGGATGTGTGTGCGTGCGCATGTGTTTGTCCCAACTTCGCCTTACAACCGGTGTTGCAGTATTTACGTCTCCGTAACGTAACCGTTCGGTAAAACAGGCAGATAGCTAAAGTGCCAGGCTTACAAACAAAAAAATACCGGGGGTGATTCATTCGAGTATGAATTCTTGAATGCAGGACCCCGGCATAACTGCAGTCTAATGGCTGAAATAAGTAAAAGATGAAAAAGTAACACCTCTGAAAATAATCATTTCATGTAGAACAAACCATTACTTTAGGGTTTCCAAACTTTGTATAGGAGAGGTTGATCTGTATCAAAACTGGTATTTATAGAAATAAGGGAAACGGTTGAATGTAATATAATTTACATTATGAATATGATAGTGTAAGACAAATCCTTTTTGTTGGAAATAAGCGAGTTAGAATATATATACAAGAATTAGAGAAATGTTATTTTAGCTAGCTTTAATTCAAAGTAGGGCAAATGTAAATTTCAAAATTCAGACGAGTTTTAACTTAAAAGAGATAAATGTCGACCAAATGAGTTTTATATACGAATTTTTGAAGTTCCCGTGATGGTAGTAAATCTATTTAATTTCCCACTGGTCAAACTTAATTGCATATAATATGACAAAGACTTACGTGTTGACTTTAGGGACAATTACAGTTCAAATCATGGTCTCTCTCTCTCATTCTCTCTCTCTCTCTCTCTCTCTCTCTATATATATATATATATATATATATATATATATTTATATATATATATACTCTAATCTCTCTTGGCTGTCCGTTGTAGGCCGCCCTTGACGCTTCTTGTTCGCTAATCATTTCTGGCAGGGTTTCATATATATATGTGTGTGTTTGTGTGTGTAACTTCTATTTTAAAGAGAAAAAATTTAAACACTCTTGTGAGAATGTGAAAAAATATTCGGAAGTCATGCAATGAAGTACAATTGAAGTAGATTAGATAAAATGTAGGATGAACAATGTCAATTTTACAGAGAAATAACTCCGACCATCAAAAAAAAAGAAGAAAATATGAAAGAAAATCAATTAACGCTAGTTCAAAATTTGATTAAATGAAGCATATGGAGACAAAAGTTTATCAAAATTACTTGAAAAACAAAATCATGTAAATTGTTACTGACGTGGAAAAAGGATGGTAAATGAAAGGAAATAGTTTCTGAATAGCATCTGAAACCAGTCTGATATCAGAAATAAACTAATGGAAACATAAATTACTATAGACCCTAATTTCATTTTACAATTTTATTGTAATAGTGGGAGGCAAAACAAAACAAGTAAACATATAGAACGATAGGTAACCAGTTAATTACATACACTATCGATCAGATAGTAAACTAAATATAAATTAAAAATAAAGCTTTCATGAGACAAGATAAAACATGATATATGACTTTTGTGTACAAGAATACAGCAACACCAAATAAAGACTACGACCATTCGACCTGATTATATCAACCTGTAGCTCTGTTTTGTAATTTATCTTAATATATTGGAGAATATAATTAGCTGGGCGAATCAAAGTAACTTCAACCAAAATCTCATTTGGGATTGCGAGTAAATAAAAACATTGATAATTGTTTTCATGAAATAACCCCATTCATCAGAAAGTCAAACTAAAGAAAATATCAAATAGTCCGATCTAATTAAATATAAATGAAGTTTAAGATAGCATAGTTCATGATATTTTGATAAAAAAAATTACACAATTATAAATATCCCAGCTAACATTTTCACTGTATTTCTAACGTTTTCACTCATCACAGTAGAAGACTGATTCCAGCCAATGGAAGCATCTTAGGTGGAAATTCTTCTACATCTTATAGATTCACCAGTAATATTGTGTAAGACTATGACAATGGTGCTACTGGTATTCTTCTTAGGCTTGCAGCAAAGTTAGAAATATCTCGTTTCAATATTCATTAATTTTTCAAATCTTTCATGATTTAACATACGGCAAATTGCCTGTTGCTCATTCTGGAGTATGTAAACAGGAGACGAATATACAAATTTTAACAATGCATTTATACAAATCATTCCTAGCATTATACCTAATAGTTTTCTGAAACATTAAATATTTTAAATGATAAATATTACATTATAAGTGTTCAGTATTTAACATTTCTATAAAACACTTTTCATACTTTAATTCTTAATAAATCTATGAATCGTATCGAAAAGCATTAACATGAAACTTTGTGTTAAGCACAGTGTAATTCCTTTTATTATATTTATCAACTTCATATTTTGAATTCAAAGAATTTTCCTTGCGTTGGCTATGTATATATACAGAGAGAGAGAGAGAGAGAGAGAGAGAGAGAGAGAGAGAGGAGGTATTTATATGTATTTATATCCTATTGTGAAAGATGAATATATATGTATGTATGTATGTTTGTATGTATGTATGTATATATATATATATATATATGCATATATACACACTTACATAAATATACATATGAATTTACATATGTGCATACATAAATATATATATATATATATATATATATATATTATACAGACATGGATACACACATACATATTTCCACACACTAACTCACATAATCATATTAAGAGAAAAATCGATTTCAATGAAATAAGTATCACCCTATCTGGGACATAGTTATTGAAATCTGAATTGAAATGATGGAGATCAACATCAATTGAGATAACAACATCTAATGCAGCATCCCTGCCTTAACAAATTTCAAATTTCCTACAGAGCAAACTAGGTTTGCTCTTTCACCTATTTACAATAGAATCTCCATTCAAAAAGATAGAGAAAATACTATTATTTGGTATATATGATGTGTTATTAGGAATTATTTATTTAATACTGATATTTTTTTATTGCAATATTTTGTTTGAGGGTGGCGATGATGTGGAGAGCAAAAGTTTTCTGATAATTGTTTGTCGACTAAATGTTGGAGCAGATCGATAATAGCATTTCATGTTTGCTTCAAACGGTATCTCTTCTATATTTTTTCTTTTAACTCTAAGAGAAATGTACATATTTATATGTGTGTATATATATATACATACATACATATATACATACATACACCACACATGTGATTGCGCATGATTGCGTGTGTGCGTGTGAATTTATAAATATGCATATATGCATTAACATATATACATATAATATAAT
>NC_043017.1:31104609-31127109 GCF_006345805.1 Octopus sinensis | reverse complement strand
ATCCCTATATATATGTACACACACACACTCACATACATATACACACACATAAACAGTTGAAGTATTGTCGAGTATCACCTAACTAGAAATGGAATATATTTTGCATATGCGCCTATATGTGAGAGTGTGTGTATGTTTGTGTTTGTGTGTATTTTATCTATCTGTGTTTGTCTGGCTATCAATACGTACATACACACATATATAGACTTACGTGCATACATACATACAGGCAACAGGCAGACAGACAGACGGACGGAGAGACACATACAGAAAGACATGAAGACAGACAGACAGATACATACATATAGTTATATATACATAAATACATACATCAATACATATATACAATGGTTGCTCCATCTTCGTAGCTCGTTGTCAATAACATATCTGACATTCCGTCTATGACCTCTCAGCTGACTTTTCGGTCTCGGCGTTTTGTAACCGTGCGCTTCCAAACGGTTAGTTCTGCACGAATTTCGCCCGGCGCACTAACGTTTCTGCCAGCTCACCGCCAAATAAGTTTCAATAATGGAGGAGGTAATAGCTTTTCACTTAATGATAATTCAATTGTTGAAGGTGCGAGTAGGGGTGATAATTCCCTTTGTGATTGTAGAAACAAAGAAAATTGTTTATTTCGTAATTTTGTAAACGTAGAGAAGTCGTCTATCAAGCGAAAGCTATTTCTGAAGTTAATGATTACTTTTATATTGGTTCTTCTGCTAATTATATTAAGAGCAGGGTTTCGAATCATTATCAGTCCTTTTGGAACAGATATATGGCTTCTAGTCGTCTTATTAATCTTATCTGGAATCTTGAAGATAATAATAAATCGTACTTTATTGAATGGAGCATTTTAGAGTCGGCTCCGGTTTATAGGATTGGTAATAGGTTCTGCTCTTTTGTTCCGAGGTATTGTTTTTGATTATATTTTCTAGAAATTTATATTTTCTAAATCTGAAAGGGGATCTTTTCGGTTTGAACGGCAGTTTTTAACATAATTTCCAGGTAACTAAAAAATTTAAAACTCCGTATACTGGGAGAATGTGTTTATAGAACATCTTTTTCTCTTGGCTTTATTGAGAAAATTCTATAGTTTGTAAGATATTTGTTGTTTTTTCTTCAATTTCTGCAATTTCAACCAATCAGTGACGTCTATTGAGTTAAAAAGCATTCTGTGCCGTATGAATATGTCCCTCGTTTAAGAAACAGATTGGGTTTATTTACATTTGTGAAGAAAAAAAAGATACCCTTCCCCCACCCCTAACCTTAACCCTAGCCCTAACCCTAACTAAACCTAACTAACCCTAAATCTAAAATAGATTGAAATGCAATAGTTCGATTCTAGGATCATAATTATGGGTGGCAATTTCATATGACACCGCCAGAAAAAACTGCCGTTCAAACCGAAAAGGTACCTGAAAGGGTTTTTTTCTGTGTTCATAGGAATAAATGTGTGTTTAAAAATTTTAATTAAGGATGTTTGTTATTGGTCTTTTTTTATCTGGTTTTATTTTGATTTAGCGGTTCTGTGAGTTTGATACAAGGTAACCACTTTTATTTAAGACTCAAGTTGGTTCCTCTCGTATAGTATTTTTTAAAAAATGTTTAACGACCGATCGAAAGCGGCCGTATATCGCAGCCATTGCGACGCGACGAATGCACGTGTGTGTGTATCCAAATTTAATAAATGGAGCAGGTAAAATCTAGGCTTCATATGTTTCCTAGCAAGCAGAACCTCGGAAGTAGTAATTACTGAACGAGTGGTACGCCGCTAGCTATTCATCAGGCTAAAGATACCTCAGTTAAAAAAAAAAAATTCCCTAAATTTGGATTTTTATTGGCATACACAGCACCACAGTTGCTAACCGTAAACTATAAAGTAACTTGTTTCATTCAGCTTATCGAACTGCGATACGGGAAACATTTACTGACTCTTACATCAATAAACTATCATTGTACCCGAAAGTTTTCTTTTCACCTTCTACGCACAACTCCGAGCACACTAACTTCCTACACCTGAACACTTGGATCTTAGCTTTACATATAACTCACACACACGCATACATACACATATTTACATTATATATATATGATCCAAACAAGAAAACAAAAAGGCAACAACGCAAGGACGTGGAACAAATAAAGTATTATTGGACGCTCAGGAAAGAAGGGAAGAAGGAGGGTTTGACGTTTCGAGCGGAGCTCTTCGTCGGAAACATAGGAGAAGGAAAGGTCCCGAGGAGGGAAGACAGAGGAAAAAAATCGCTAGTGATACAGACGAGGTCACATACTAAAAGGCGGAAGTGGTCAGAGTAGAAGAAAATGTTTTTAAAAAACAGGAGAGCTATATCAAAGACGGAATGGTAAAGAAGGTGTGCGAAGATGACAAGTGTGTGTGTGTGAGTGTGTGCGTGTGTGTGTGTGTGTATGGCGAGATTTGTTCTATAATGAGACACGTTACAAAAGTAAAGAACAAAAGAAAAACAAAGCAATGTTGCAGTTTTATTTTTTATTTCTACATCTCCGGGTTTTGAACCTTTCTTCAGGACATTAGGAAAAGGTAATGTTTCGAAAAGCCGTTGCTCAAATATACATAGGAAGAACTATATATATACATATGTGTATATGTATATATATATATATATTGTTAGGGCAGCGGACTCACAGTCGTAGGACCGCGGTTTCGATTCCGAGACCGGGCGTTGTGAGTGTTTATTGACCAAAAACACCTAAAACTTCACAATGATCCGGCAGGAGGTGGTGGGGATCCCTGCTGTACTCTTTCGCCACAACTTTCTCTCATGCTTTCTTCTGTTGACCTGCTCGCTTGGCCAGCGGGGTGGCGTCATTTGAAGGCGAAAACAATGCGAAGCACATTGTGATCAGCGATGTGTAGCAACATCTGATAGCCTGGTCGGCCACAGTGATCACGGTGATATATATATATATAATATATATATATATATATATATAATATATATATATATATATATAATATATATATATATACATATATATATATAGTACGCAGAATCGCATGAAACTGCAGCAAAATTTTACTCAATGCATTTAAGCAATGCGACTATACAAATCAACATTCATGTATGCACACATACACACACAGAAGTACTAAATTATTTCGCATACATCGGCATGTGTACACCACATCCATATTCATCCTCATAAATATAACAACTTCATACACGTATACGCACATAGGTTGCTTATATTTTGTTCAGCTTTTCTGTTCTTTTGCCACAAAACCCTTGTGCTTTGTGATTCAACTTCATTTTACATTATTATCCTTTATGATCTTTCAATGAAATATACCATTTGAAAAATACTTCATTACGACTAGTTCCCTGCCAACATTACTTTTTAAAAATGTATTTATATGTTCTGCTTATTGTGCGGTGGAATATTTCATATTTTTCTCCATCTCTTAGTAGTTTTTTTTTACATGTTTGATGTCTTATTGTTGCTTGTGTTGCTGTTGCTGTTGTTTCGATTTAGTTATCTATCTATTTCTTTATTTCATTTTTTTTTTACCCTCAGCACGTTTACTAACACAGCAAACATATTGTAAGTCGTAAGCTCTGCTTATATGTATATATGTATTTAAGTATGAATGTATGTAAGTATGTATGTACGTATGCTTGCATGGACGCAAGTATATACACACACAACACACATATATATATATATATATATATATATATATATATATATATATGTATGTATGTATATATATGTATATATATATATATAATATATATATATATATTATATATATATATATATATAAAGTGAGAGAGACATATATTTATTTAGGTATGTATGTATATATATATATATATTCATATATATTCATACATATATATATATTCATATATATTCATAAATATATATATACATATATATACATATATATACATACATATATATACATACATATATATACATATATATATATACATATATATATACATAT
This sequence comes from Octopus sinensis, assembly GCF_006345805.1. NCBI lineage: Eukaryota > Metazoa > Mollusca > Cephalopoda > Octopoda > Octopodidae > Octopus > Octopus sinensis. The sequence continues at coordinate 31,123,118 of NC_043017.1, read as the reverse complement.
ACATATATACATATATATACATACATATATAAACATACATATATATATATATATATATGCGTATGACTGTATAAACACAGTAGCCTAAAAGCACATACGCATGCGCACATATGCATAGGAGTTTTCAAATTATAAAAAAACTTCTTGAACTCATTCCTTGGCGAATCACATCAGTCAGTGTCACATTACAAAAACAAATGTAAACGCACACAGACACAGTCACGCACATTTATGTACGCGTTTACATGTATGTATCTATGTATATATGCACATATAATACATGGATGCATTATGTATGCATTATATATGCATTACATATATATATACGTGTATGTGTTTGTGCTTGTGTGTATGTGTGTGCATGCGTGTGTGTGTGTATGTATATATACATATAAATATACGTGTATAATATATATATATATATATATATATATATATATACATGCATATATATATATATATATACATACATATATATAATATATATATATACATACATACTTGCATATTTATATATATATATACGAACAGGAATATTGATACACACACACACACAACACACACAAACACCCATATATATATATATATATAATATATATATATATATATATATATATATATATATATATATACATACATACATACATACATATACGTAGACTATAGGCATACAAATATACAGAGAAATATGCATTTTAGATAACCTTTTTCTATTTTATTTCACATTTTATCCTTTCTGCTTGTTTTGCTTGTTTTTGTTTTTTTTTAATTTTTTAACAGTTGTTTGTTTCTCGAAAATGCGTTTGCACATATAAAGATGTTCGCACAAGCACTCACATCACATAAGGAAAAATGCACACAAGCATCAATCAAATATTCACACACACCCATACACACACATACACACACACAAACACGCACTCACGCGCATACCCTCACCCATATACACACACGAGCACACTCAAGAAATGTACTTCATTTATATCATTCGTTTCTTTATGAAATTATTTTTTTTTTCACCTAATATTTGAAATAAAGTATAGTTCTATCTAATATCTACATAAACCTATTTTTCTAACCAAATATCTATCTATCTATCTATCTATCTATCTATCTATCTATCTATCTATCTATCTATCTATCTGTCTGTCTATCTATCTATCTATCTATCTATCTATCTATCTATCTATATATCTATATATCTATCTGTCTGTCTATCTATCTGTCTATCTAACTATCTGTCTGTGTGTCCATCCGTCTGTCAATGTGTCTGTCTGTCTGTTTGTCTTTGTATGTATGTATGTATGTATCTGTCTATCTATGTCTCTATCTATCTGTCTGTTTCTTTGTGTTCATCCGTCCGTCCATCTGTCTCTCTGTATGTCTATCTATCTATCTGTCTGTCTGTCTGTCTGTCCATCTGTCTCTCTGTCTGTTTGTCTATCTATCTATCTATCTATCTATCTATCTATCTATCTATCTATCTATCTATCTATCTATCTCTCTCTCTCTCTCTCTCTATCTATCTATCTATCTATCTATCTACTTTGCTACCTATATCTTCCTGTCACCAAAGGCAACACACATTTTCAAACAGATTATACATGTCTGTGTGTGTATATACGTATATTTGTATTTTTGTATGTATGTATGTATTATATAACTGTGTGTGCATGCATGTATGTATATATATATATGTATATGCGTATATAAGTGTGTGTAAGGCTATGTGTCTATGGGTATATGATATTTATAACATACATACATAAAATGACTTATATTTAATATAAATGTAAATAAATTGCATTTATATTTTAGATATATATGCGTTGTTTGTATATATACATATATATATATATATATAATATGCGTTGAATACACACACACACACATATATGTATATATATATATATACATATATATGTATGCATGTATAAGTATATATATATATATATTATATATATAATATATATATATATTCTTTACAAGTATAAAAAAGCACGGGTGCATTCATACCTAAACACAACTCAACATGAAATTAAATTACTATTATACAAGTTTATCAAAATTTTATTGATGCTACAGAAAACAATCCTTCTGCAATTCTACTAAGAAAAAATACACAATAAAAACATCAGTTACTAATATGAATATAAAATAAGTTACAAAGTGAATTCATCATTTTCTACAAAAAGACAACTGTCAATCAGACTTTTAGAAGCTCATTAAAACAGCTCTTATTTTTCTAAGTTCCAAACGTACGTGCGAGCAAATAAGAATAGCAATAAAACGAAGGCTAGGTATTCAATCGATTCCTTAAGTAAAACAAGATTAATATATTCAGTCGAGTGGTGTCTGGTGTATTGCATGGAACCTTGATGACATGGTGTGGCTTTTTGTTTTTGTTTTTGATTTTGAAGGATTGTGTCTTCGGGGAAGAAAACTGGAAGAGTGTTATGTGATGGTGTAGACTATTTTGCTGGATAAATGATCGTTACTAATAAAATATTTAATTTCATGTGATATCTATTAAGACAGAAATATTAGCGTAATGGATGCGAGAGGCAGAAACAGAAGGATATCTAAACAGAGAGGTAGATATACATACATCAATACTAGACATATACATATGTATGTATGTATATTATGTCAGGTCACTTTCGAGTGCTACTGGTAACATGTAACCCAGTACAACCTGTTGCATGGTCGGGTCGTCGGCGACTAAACCGGCAACCCCACCAAGCTTGCATGGTGGGGAAGTGTTTATTGCACACCCAGCGGGATGAAAAACAAAACCCGTCAAAGGGCGGAGGAACTCTTGAGAGTCAACGGCCATCCAATAAATGTCTTAAGGCTGTATCATGCGCGGGGACATAGAAATAATCGGACTGAATACTCGATCGCGCAGTTAAACCATTGGGAGTGAAGGACTCCTAGCCTTTGTCAGGCCATCCTTCTAGGAGAAGGCAACTCAGGTAACTGGGATAACTCCGACATAAATCTGCGGCTCAGTGGTTACCGATGATGTTGACTTGTTCTTCTTTTCGGATTATGGCTGCTGTTGCTTAGTGAGTGGGATTGACTCAGTGCACAGCCTTTCCTCACTTTAAAAAGAATCTTCTTGCACAGTCATTGCACGATAACAACATTGATTAAGCTTCGTGCAATGGCCATACTCGATGACGAGGGGGAAGCCACCATATATATATATATATATATATATATACATATATATGGATTGATGGATGTGGTTCAATGCTCGAAATGAGGAGTGGATAGACAGCCGACAACTTAGGAAGGGTTTCTTTATGTTACTTGTCTTATTTCCCATTTGTTTTTCTCATTGTTTGCATACCCAAATTTGTTTACGAATTTCATATTTTCATACTTCAACATATATGTATATATGCACAGATATATTATTTATATTATAAATATATATAAAATACAAAATGGGACAAGAACTCAAAACATCCAGACAGGTGATACAAAAAAGGGACAACAAAACATCGAGATAGACGATACAAAGAAAACAAGGACTGGTCACTAAGAGTTTTCTTTTCTCAGTCGAGTTCCAGATTATCTTTGCAATTTCGGCTGATTATACTCGAGATTACCCCAATCTGGTCAACCCAAAGGAAAAACTAATCTACGAGCATTAGATTCCTTGGAAGAAAGCAGCAAATGTATACAAAAGCAAGGATGGAATTAAAGAGGGGCGCCCCTCCTTAATTCTTCTGTCCCTCTGCCTCTCTCTATTCTCTTCCCACGTGACCGGCGTTCGGCCATGCCTAATGTTTCTTTCTTGGTCTGGCCGTTGTCCGTGCAACATTAATATTCCTCCCTCTGTCTATGAAATCTTGTATCCCTGCCGTAAGTCTTCATTTCCACACACGCCGAAATACACCTGTTGTTATGTCCTGTTATTATCTGTATTGTGTGTCTGTTACACTGTCCGTTTTTTCCCGTCCTTGTTTTTGTATAATTCGCAGCTTTCTTTGAAGGAATCTAATGCTCTTAGCTTAGGTTTCCTTGGGGCTGGCCAGATTGGAGCAATCTCGAGTATAACCAGCCTAAATTGCAAAGATAATCTGGAACTTGACAGAGTAAAGAAAACTCCAAATGACTCGTCCTTGTTTTCTTTTTATCGTTTATCTATATAGCCCAAATACAAAGGGTCCAATTAATAGATGTGATTGATCATCCGTAGTCGCATACGTTAACATTTCCACTTCCATGATACTTAATGATAAAAGAAAAACCAGTGTCAGCAATATAATTAAAAGCACTGTTTCTTAATACTGTTCAGAGTACAATTGAGAGAGTGAAGTTTGTTGCATAAATCAAAGCAGAGATGTTGATCTGTTGATTGTAAAGTTTACTGTTCTTCTGATACGAGCCCAAAGGTTTGGAATATTGAAACATAGTAGAACATTGCAATATTTACAACAGTGATTCCCAGGGGGTCCATATCACTCCTTAGTGAGACCTTTAATGTCATAATGATTGAGTGGAGGCACATGGCCTAGTGGTTAGAGCACCGGATTCGCGGTCGAAGGATCGCGGGTTCGAACCTCAGACCGGGCGATGTGTGTGTTTATGAGCGAAACACCGAAGTTCCACGCGGCTTCAGCAGAAAGTAATGGCGAACTTCTGCTGACTATTTCGCCACGACTTTCTCTCACTCATTCTTCCTGCATCTTGCAGCTCACCTGCGAAGGACCGGCGTCGTCCCATCCAGGTGGGGAACCTATACGCCAAGGAATACGGAAACCGGCCTTATGAGCCAGGTATAGCCCCAAAAGTAACAAACAGACAAAAAAAAATGAAGATTGAGGCAAAAAAATGATATTGCAGTATACGAACTTAAAGATGCGAGGGCAAATTTGTATAACATCATCAAGGATACAGGGATAACGGTAGGACCATAAACGTCCAGATTTTATTATATTTAATAGATTTCAAGTACTTTTCGAAATTTTAGATGTTTACAACGTAATCATGGCCCTGTGTGTTATTAATATATGGTTACCTTTTATGAACGAAGATCCGAAGAGCTTTTCCGTATACATCATAATATGTGTTATTGGCGTGGTAGCGTGGAATTTTCAGCCAAACAGCCTCTTGGCGCACAGTCGTCTCTGGAGTATACTTTGCCTTGTTTATTTTCTCATTTCAATCAGCAATTTCTTTAATGGGATTAAGCATCTTTACCTCAAAATAAATTGCTGCCTGTTATTGAGTCGCACGTGCAGCCGCCTAGCGTCGTTTTGCTATTTATCATTTGAGAAATCATTCAACGAACTTGAACTCCATTTTCCTCGGCCCGTCCATGTTTACTAATATTTCTAGCATCTCGGTAAAATTAACTGAAAATACATAAACTCGGTCTTCAGATAACTGCATGGCCCTTTCGGTAAATGATCGGTGGAGCACCATTTAATTCCAATTGAAGCATTTTCAGAAGAATACAATTATTGAAGCGTTGTAAAATCTAAATTCATGACATTTGCAAACCTTTCCACAGACATTTTGTGAGCACCATACTGCATAAAATTTGAGACTTTTATTGTATCATCAGGGTCTGATATTCTTACTATTCTCTTTAAAGTAGACACAGGTATATTAAGACTGGCTCCTCTCAGTAATAGGACTATTTAACATTTTCTTTTTTCTTGTCTGTGGTCAGTAAATTATTTCCCATGTGTTTCTATCTGGAGACCAAAGGAAATGACTAGTATTCTTTCCAAACTTTGCTTTTGTGACCTGAACGTAAGCATTTTGAAACTGACCTATTTTCCATTACATTTTAGACAGATTCAGCTCTGAGTTGCTGAAGCAGACATATCGTTATACTAAATATTCTTTCCAATACCACAGACATACGTGTCAGTTTACTACTTGAGCATGCCCCTTAGCGGCTGACAAAATATGCATCTCTGATCATGAGCAGATGTATTGGAGGAGCATTACAGACGTGTATTGACAAGGATTCTTTGGTGTTCGAATAAATGTAACAAAAGTGAACCTTGAAGTAAGTATTAGCCCTTTTCCATACTTTCTAGGGGTAAGCAAATAGGAAATAACGGTTGCTGCTCTCCATGGACAAAAATCGTATCACCCAGTGTAGTAGTAACTTACTAGATTAATGAAATGAGTGATGATATTGAAAACCTGTTGTGTATAAATCTTAGAAAGAAAGAATTTAGCAAACAGCATGACAAATCAATTGTACAGGGCAAGAAAATTTTATTGATGATTTACGTGCGTTTTGCTAGAGGAAAGAAAAGCTACGAAGAAATTCTTTTCTATGAATTTTTGCAAACAGACATAAAGAAACAATTTTTGAAAAATTACAAAAAGCGGCCTTGAAGATAAAATGTTTCATTTCATGTGTTTACCCTCAAATTCTATCAAAGACGTACTCGTTACGTTTTTTTCTTCCGGATGAGGATGACAGCCGGTAGGTAAAAGAACTCCATCTCAATCAAGCTAAGTAACATATTTGATTCTAAATTTATTGTCACGCTATTTACGAAGACCTTAACGCTGTCGTCAGACTTCCGAGAGAAAACAATTGTTTATTTTAAATCTACATAAATCAATATTAACTCGAACCGATCAAACTATACTCCAATAGTTTAAACACTAAGTGTACCATTGCACTCTTTTTCAGTTTGTTCATTGAAAAAAAAAAAAATTCTCCATCATATTTCAGAAGAACGTAATTAAAATACAGAAACCTCGAATTCAATTTTCTTTTTCGACAGGAAGGGGAAAAGGAAGAATTTAATTTTTTATTACAGTGGAGGACTTTTATGCATTTTTCGATAATTCTAACTATGGGCGATTTATTTATTTAGTTATTCATTTATTTTCCTATGGAAGATCATACGCATAAATATCTCCCGCTTTTATGAGATTTTTTTCCTCTCTGTTTTCCGCCGGAGAAATTATTCCAAACAGTTTATTTATTCTGTTCCTGTAAAAATATTTAAAGTTACATAATTATATAAAAATATATTTGATAAAAAATTTTAACAGTTTCTTTTTTCCCCTCTTGATATTGGTGACACACAAAAAAAAAAAAATGGCTTTTAAATTTTAGATATTTCTTACTATTTTCAACATGCAAGAAATCTGATGAAAATCGCTCATATAGTTATAACAGCAGATACAAAACAAAAAAACAAAAAACAAAACGAAACAAAAGGCAACAGAGAAAACAAAAAGAGTCTGCCAGCTTCATGTAAACTCATTGTTGTATGGATTTATCACTCTGGCTTCGGATCGATGGCGTCGTATATCTTCTTTATACTCAAAATATTATATCAAATGAAGCTACGAAAACGTCAGCTCTAGAATATCACCTTTCGTGAAATTACTCATAATAATGTTTATATACTCTTTTTACTCCTTTTTCTCTTTTAATATGATATATTATTATTATTGTTGTTGTTATTATTAATATTATTATTATTATTATTATTATTTTATTATTATTATTATTATTATTAGTAGTAGTAGTAGTAGTAGTAGTAGTAGTAGTAGTAGTAGCAGTGATAGTAGTAGTAGTAGTAACGGCAGCAGCAACAGTGATTGTAGTAGTAATAGTAGCAACAGCAGTAGTAGTAGTAGTAGTATCAGCAGCAGCAGTGGCAGTTGTAGTAGTAGTAGTAGTAGTAGTAGTAGTAGTAGTAGTAGCAGCAGCAGCAGCAGTAGTAGTAATAGTATTTTAAACGAATAAAAAAGATGACGTAGGCATGTGATCGATCCCCTATCTACATATATCTTTAAAATTCTAATCCAAGGACTGAAAATTACTTCATCACTCCATGCTATTAAGCTAAACATGGCAACCAACACTTAGTTGTAGCGTCTAAAATAATGTCATTCTTTTCTACTCTAGGCGCAAGGCAGGGGATCAGTCGATTAGATCGAACCTAGTACGCAACTGGTACTTAATTTATCGACCTCGAAAGGCCATTTCGACCTCAGTGGAATTTGAACTCAGATCGTAGAGACTGACGGAATATCAACAAGCATTTCGCCCGACATGCTAACGTTTCTGCCAGCTCGCCGCTTTGCTCTAATAGTGTCATTAAATAGTGAAACTCTTCCCCCGGTCCTTAAAGAAGATATAGTAATTTTAAAATCGCTTCTTCTCAGTAATAAAGGGTTGAGGAAATGAGTGGAAATATTGAAAACCAGTTAGTACAACATTTTAGAAGGGCAGAATTTAATATACAACTTGAGAGCTTAACTGTTAGGGGTAAAGAAGGTTTATTTGTGGCTTATGTGCATTTTGTTAAAGGAAATCTGTAAAGAAATTGTGGGAAATAGATAAAGTAAGAAGCAATTTTTGAAGTTCTTATAAACATACGTTAAAGGTAAAATATTTTGTTCAACAAAATATATATTCTGCTTAACTGATGTTGCACTCCCTATTTCCGTTCACCGTGGAGGCGCAATGGCCTAGTGGTTAGGGCAGCGGACTCGCGGTCATAGGATCGCGGTTTCGATTCCCAGACCGGGCGTTGTGAATGTTTATTGAGCGAAAACACCTAAAAGCTCCACGAGGCTCCGGCATGGGGTGGTGGTGATCCCTGCTGTACTCTTTCACCACAACTTTCTCTCACTCTTACTTCCTGTTTCTGTTGTACCTGTATATCAAAGGGCCGGCCTTGTCACTCTCTGTGTCACGCTGAATATCCCTGAGAACTACGTTAAGGGTACACGTGTCTGTGGAGTGCTCAGCCACTTACACGTTAATTTCACGAGCAGGCTGTTCCGTTGATTCGAATCAACCGGAACCCTCGTCGTCGTAACCGACGGAGTACATCCATCCATCCATTTCCGTTCCCCAAGCTGGGTTGGTATCTTATATGAAAATGAAGGTAACTGATCTCTTTGCAGACTACTGTGTAATTCATTAAGAACACTTAATTGTCAAAGAAACAAAAAAAAAAATAAGGTGTTTGAAACGTGATCTTTGTAATATTAGTTGTTAATATCAAAGTACGTGTCTTAAATACGAGGCTGTGTAGTCCTTAATTATCTAAAGATACGAGGAAAATTCGAAACACCATTTCTTTACACTGAATTATTTCAGTAAAAAGAATCCTGCTTCAGACGCGTCTCCCAGCTTTACGATAGTATTGTTGAATTTATATTTAAGTATCATGATGAACAACTAACAAAGGACAGTGACTTCAATCCTGGTGATGTGGCTTATCTATTTGATATTTATAGCCAGATAAATAAACTGGATTTGCAAACGCAAAGAACCAATTTTAACCTAATACACGCAAAGTATGCAGTTAACATCTTTATAACCAAAATTGAGTTGTACAAGCGAAACTTTAACAGAAGGGAGTTCTGTCCGTTTCTGTCAATAAAAATACCTTCATAATTATTTACAGATGATAAACTTGGGACCTCCTGTGCACATTTACAATAACGGAAGGAAAATTTTGAACGAGATTTACTGATTTGATTAACCTGAGGGCTCCTGACTGGGTAGAAAAGAAAAAAATCTGCTGCGCAGAATGAAAAAGAAGAGTATTTATAGTAGATTATCATTGATTTACAGAACGATGAATAAATAAAGATGATTTTTAAAGATCAAAGCCTGTGTGAAATGTGGTTGTAAAGTAGTCTGAACTATCCTGTATTGTGGAATATAGACAAGTTATTTTTTTTATTGCTTTTTCATCTTCTGATATGATGGAGAAAGGTTTTAGTGCAGTAAATCAAATTTTGACCACGAATAGAAACCGAACGGAGGTAGTGCGGTGTGAGGTTTTACGATTTCTTTTTACCAAATTTGGAGCCAAATATTACAAAACATGCTGCTGGTGATCAGCACGAAGGATCACGTTAATAAACGATTTTATTCATTTCTTTTAAAATACTACTACTGCTACTACTACTACTACTACTACTACTACTACTACTACTACTACTACTACTACTACTACTAATAATAATAATAATAATAATAATAATAATAATAATAATAATAATAATAGTACTAATACTGTTTTGTGCTGTATAAAAGATGGGCTACAGCAAACGTTCTGCTTACTACCACATATCTGCATGTCAATTGCTTGACCTTAACCAGTTGAGCGTGTCCCTTAGTGGCTGACGATATGTGCATCTCTGATCAAGAGCAGAAGTAATGGGGAAGAACCTCAGCCATATGTTGAGAAGAATTCCTTGGCATTTGGATAATTCACTTGTGGAGAAATGGGTGTTTTGTTCAACATTCTCAAACAACTCAGTGGAATGGGCAACTCGAAGAAAATATTAGCTGGGCCCCAGCTGCAAGGTCATGCGCTGTTAATTTTGATATAAGATTACATTGTTGCATACATATGGTTGTGATGCTTGTGTCTGATGTACCCTTATCAGAGGAGTAGTCCTGATGGGTATACTGGGCTTCGTATATTTGTACCCTAGTATTACTTTGATAGCATGCACTGCTCTCTCACTTAATAATAATGATAATAATAATAATAATAATAATAATAATAATAATAATAATACCACCTAATAAACATGAAGAAGAAGAAGATGAAGAAACAACAAAAGCTATAAAACAAATGAAATCCAAACTAAAAATAGAACAGCAACGAACCATGATAAAACGATGGCAAGAAAAGCCCCTTCATGGTAAATACTGGACTTAACTAAACGCAAAAGAAATAGACAAAGAAAAATCCCAGCAATGGTTGAGAAGCTCAGGACTCAAAGCAGAAACAGAGGGATTTTTAATTGCAGCACAAGACCAAAGCCTCCCCACCAGAAATTACCAAAAACATGTAATGAAAAGAAATATTACAAGTAACTGCAGAATATGTGGAGATGGACATATTATCTCTAGCTGCCCAGTCTTGGCTAAGAAGGAATATATACACAGACATGACAGAGTTGGAACCTACATACATTGGAAGTTATGCCAACATTATGGAATAACAACAGAAAAAAGATGGTATAGGCACACACCAGAAAAGGTCACAGAAAACGAGAAAGCAACCATACTCTGGGATATGCCGATACACACAGATAGAGAAATTAAGGCCAACAGACCAGATATAGTTGTCAGAGATCATGAAGAAAAAAATGCTTTCTACTTGATGTATCAATACCGGCTGATGACAACGTGTCTCTAAAAGAAATGGAGAAACTCTCAAAATACAAAGACCTGGAAATAGAGGTAACTAGAATGTGGAATCTGAAAACAGAAACAATTCCTATCATAGTAGGTGCATTAGGCATGATAAAAAAATATTCAGACAAATACATAACAAAAACACCAGGACTTACAAACACATATAACATACAGAAAATTGCACTACTAGGCACTGCACACATCCTACGCAGAACACTTTCCATACAATACCATCAGAGCATCACAACAAATCACAGCACATACCCAAGGCACACAGAGCTGTGCTCGGTAGTGAAGTGAAAGCACGCTATAAAAATAAAACTACTGAATAATAATAATAATAATAATAATAATAATAATAATAATAATAATAATAATAATAATATATAATAATAATAATAATAATAATTATTATTATTATTATAATGATGATGATGATAATAATAATAATAATAATAATAATAGTACCAGGCAGTGGCTCTCATGGCTTCTGATCTTAACTGATTGGAAGTGTTATCATATACATTGTTTTGTCTTGGTATGAAAGATGGGCTACAGCAAATATTCTGCTCAATACCACAGATTTGCTTGTCAGTTGTTTGACCTTAACCAGTTGAGCATGTCCCTTAGTGGCTGACGATATGTGCATCTCTGATCACGAGCAGAAGTAGTGGGGGAGCATCATAGCCATGTGTTGAGAGGGATTCTTTGGGGTTTGAATAGTTCACCTCTGGAAACATGGGTGGTTCTTTCAACATCCTTAAACAACCCTTATTCAGGGACCGTTTGAGCGGGATGGGCTACTCAACCTGAAGAAAATTCTAACTGGGCCCCACCTGCAAGGTCATGTGCTGTTTATCTTGATATGAGATCACCATGTCGCGCACATATGGTTGTGATGCATGTGCCTGGTGTACCGTTATCAGACGGGTAGTCATGATGGCTATTTTGGGCTTCGTATATTTTACCCCAGTGTCACTTTGATGGCATGAACTGCTCTCTCACTCAATAATAATAATAATAATAATAATAATAATAATAATAATGATGATGATGATAATAATAATAATAATAATAATAATAATAATAATAATAATAACAACAACAATAATAATGGTTTCAATTTTTGACACAAGGCCAGCAATTCCGTGGAGGGGATAAGCCCATTACATCCCACTAGTGTTCATGTGGTACTTATTTTATCGAACTCAAAAAGTTGAAAGGCAAACTTGGCAATAAAATGTTTTTTAACGTATCATCGTTAGCAAATAGCAAAACAGCTTAGTTACATATTGAATTCAATTGTATCGACTAATTATGTTGTATAAGGATCGAATTAGGGACGATAGCAAACATTTATTAGTTTTAGAGTTTGAATTAAACATCAAAATGTGTTAATCGTTTCAGTATTTTCAGTAAGCTAAAAAGAAACTGTTGTTTCTGGGAAGTCATTTTCTTTTTGTGCCTTATTATGTAACACAGTCACCGATAAAATTTCCACTTTTTTCTTATTTTTATTTTCCTAAAATTTTGTTGCGTCTTGCAACCTTTTCAATAGTTTAGACTATCGAAAAGGTTGCAAGACTCAACGAAAATTTTAGGACAATAACAATAAGACAAAAGTGGTAATTTTACCGGTGACTGTGTTACATAATAAGGCACAAAAAGAAAATGACTCTCCTCAGACACAATAGAATATGCTTCAATACACGAACTCATATAAATTATCTTGCAAACCAAATCCGAAAACGAAATAAAAAGAAACTGCTACGTAACAATGGTTTACAACATGTCTTTTAATTATACATGCAATCTAAATTACTATATCTGAAATCCCTGGCCTATGAAAAAGATTCACTTTCTAGCGATGCAACGAAGTTACACTTTCGTAAAAAAAAACAAAAAAAAACCCCAGTTTTAGAAAGCGTTTCAGAAAGTTTCTAAACAGGCCTCATGACTACAACCGAAACTGCTTTGGTCTGCTTCTAAAAAATCTACTTCGAATATCGTTTGAGGTTCTCAAACTTCAACGATTTCACCCAAAAGTCATCAATAGCAAAACATGCATCCATCATAGATACCAACCGTTGATGTTGCTAAATTCCAAAAAACTAAGCCCTAGATCAGTGATTCGCAACTGAAGTCCCCTGGAGTCTGTTTACAATTTTGAGGTCCATGCGAACAAAATAGTAAATCTGGGATCCATTGCAGTACATTAAGGGTCCATGAGAACAATTATACATTTGATGTATACTTTGCAAGAAGTCTTTTTTCGTTTAAAGTACACAATTTAATATGTGAAGAAAAAATAGGAATTTTTAAAGAAGTAAAAACACTAGGGTTTTAAACATCGGATGTCTATGAGGGTCCTCCAGAATAGAATAGTAATCCAAAAAACGCATAAATTTAAAATGGTTGAGAACCACGGTCTTACGCTCAAATGTTAAATTAGAAAATGGGTGATGTACTTTGATTGGTGACTAAAAATGCATTCCCCATTGCAAGAGAAAAAATTGAGCTTGCGATTGAAAAATGCAATTTCAAGACTGATTTTTCTTACCGAGTGTAGAAATATTCTTCCAGAAAATTTCCCATGGATTGCCAATCTGCATTTGCAGTGTCATGCTGTTTTTGATATTAAAATAACTTCCTGGAACTGTTGTTGATTTTGACACGTTCGATGACCGATGTAATAATGGTGCTTTGAAGGACAAGTAAAAATTCATCTCTCTCTCTCTCTCTCTCTCTCTCTCTCTCTATCTATCTATCTATCTATCTATCTATGTATCTATCAATCTTTCGATTCTATCTATGTAATTATCCATTCACTGATCCATCCGTCTAACTACCCATTCATCCATCCATTCTTTCATCTATCTATCTATCTATCTATCTATCTATCTATCTATCTATCTATCTTTCCAGCTATCTAATTATTTATTCAGGCATCGATCCGTCTGACCACCCATTCATCCATCCAATATTTCATCTATCTATCTATGTAACTGTACAGAGATAAGAAAAGCCATCAACAAGCACATGGACATCTCAAAGTTATAAAGATATTCTTTTTCACATTAGAATTATCATTTGAAATCTGCATTAACAGAAATTTGTGTGGATATGGCATGAATATATTTTTATTTCTGTGATAACAATTTAAAGAACTAAAAGAGGAATATTGTAGAATCTGAGTTAAATTTTAATCAGGGAAATATTAATAAATAAATAAATAAAATTTTGCAATTGTAAAAAACATTATAGGAAATATCAAATTGAATTTTTTTTTGTATTCTAAGTTTTCGTGGATTTTAACTATTTTTAAACACTTTTGTTTGCGGCCTTCCGTTAGTATAATTCTTTGTTTGTTTGATATTTTAAAACTTGTGAAGAAATAAAAAGGAAATATATAAATGAAATATTTCTAAAATCTAGTGATATATACATATAATATAAATATAAATAACAATTTGTGCTTTGAATATTGTCATGAAATATTTATTTTTCTAATAAATGTATTAACTATTTTGTATTATTATTTATCTGTTCACTTATTGTTCTATTAAATTTTATATTTATGGCATACATGTGTATGTGTGCACACTCGCTCTCGTGTGTGTGTATGTAAATATATATATATATATACACACACACACACATATATATATATATGTATATATATATATATATATAATATATATATATATATATATATATATATATATATATATATATATATATACGTATACATATATAGATATATATGTGTGTGCGTGTGCCAATGTGTATATATACATAGGCATACGAACTTGCAGACCCACACATATATTGTTAAAAGTAGTTTTTACTCTTTACTAAGATGCATATGATATTTTCTTATTATTTGAAATTTTCTTCAAGATTTTACATGTATGACGTAAATGTGTGTGTTTCTGTGGAATGCTATGAATTTCTACGTGTACATGTGTTTTCTGTTACACATAGACACACACATACGCAAGCACACGCGCACACACACACACACATATAAGAATACAAAATGCATTTTCACATTTTATTATTATGCAAGTAATATGCTTCTTCCGTTGAAGAAACAAATACCGTGTTGACATTTTTTTTATAACAGCAATATGTAACACTGTAGACCTATCAAACGAATAATATACGGCAAAAATTCGGTGACAAGTAAGTAAATAGTATTTAGACAAAATGTTTGTGAATCTTCCGCTTCTTTACATTGTTTGCTCAAATCCAGCCGAAGCCAAATCTTACAATTCACCCTTGCAATATCGACAGACCATATTTCAACTAAAATATTCCCAAGACTTAATTAACATTCCTTCCCACGAACATTTTATATCCTTATATCTTTGCTAAAAGTATTATTATAACGTGTTTCACTTCACTACCGATTGAAGCTCTGTGTGCCTTGGGTATGTGCTGTGGTTTGCTGTGATGCTCTTATGGTTACTGTGCTGCAAGTATTTTTCATTCTATGTGTGCGGTGCCTAGTGGTGCTATTTTCTGCATGTTGCGTTGCATTATACCGTGGAATAAGCTGTCGGACGAGATAGTGAAGATGCCGACGACCGCTAGGTTCAAAGTGTCTCTTGACCAGAAATGGCCTGAACTATTTGCATGAACACCCTCCTTGTACATAACTCCATGTCCCCCTACATGGCCTTGCTTTTTGCTTTTTGAGCCAAAAAATTAACTTAACTTGTTTCACCTGTTGTTTTTGTTATGTATTTGTCTGAATATTTTATCATACCTAATGCGTCTACTATGATAGGGATTGTTTCTGTTTTTAGACTCCACACTCGAGTTCCTCTGTTTCTAGGTCTTTGTATTTCGAGAGTTTCACCATTTCTTTCGGAGAAACCTTGTCATCTTTTGCTATTGATACATCGATGAGAAAGCATTTTTTCTTCATGATCTCTAACAACTATATCTGGTCTACTCTATGTGTGTGTATTGGTATATCCCATAGTATCATTGCTTTCTCATTTTCTGTGATCTTTTCTGGCGTGTGCCTATTTCATCTATTTTCTGTTGTTATTCCATGGTGCTGGCATAGGTTGTATTGTTTATAGATCCCAAGTCTATCGTGTCTGTGAATATTTTCCTTCTTAGCCAGGAATGAGCAGCCAGAGACAATATGGTTTATTATTTCTTGTTCATCTGCACATTTTCTGCAGTTACCTGTTATACTCTTTACTCTTTTACTTGTTTCAGTCATTTGACTGCGGCCATGTTGGAGCACCGCCTTTAATCGAAAAACTCGATCCCAGGACTTATTCTTTGTAAGCCCAGTACTTATTCTATCGGTCTCTTTTGCCGAAACGCTATGTGACGGGGACGTAAACACACCAGCATCGGTTGTCAAGCAATGCTAGGGGGACAAACACATACACACAAACACACACACATACATATATATATATACATATATACGATGGGCTTCTTTCAGTTTCCGTCTACCAAATCCACTCACAAGGCATTGGTCGGCCCGGGGCTATAGCAGAAGACACTTGCCCAAGATGCCACGCAGTGGGACTGAACCCAGAACCATGTGGTTGGTTAGCAAGCTACTTACCACACAACCACTCCATGTTTATTTTCATTACATGTTTTTGGTAATGTTTGGTGGTGAGGTTTAGGTCTTGTGCTACAATTAAAAATCCTTCAGTCTCTCTGCTTTGAGTCCTGGGCTTCTCAGCCATTGTTGGGATTTTGCTTTGTGTATTTCTTTGCTGTTTAGTTTAACCCAATATTTGCCATGAAGGGTCTTTTATTGCCATCGTTTTATCACGTTCGTTTCGGATTTCAGTTGTTTAACAGCTTTTGGTTTTTTTTCTTTTTGTCATAGTTGTTAGGTACTATGACTTCATTTTTGTATTTGCCAGCTTCGTTAAAGACTGAAAACAGTATTTTGTTTTGTTCGTGCTTTGTGGCTATTTGTATTAGTTTTCCTTGCATCTGAAGAAGGTATTTTTGTTATCCTATGTTGTGTACATGTACAAATGTTGGGCCTTTTAATTGTTTTCGTCTGCATTTTTAATGATTCCTATTCATCTATTTCCCTTTGCACACCCCAAGAGACTAAAAGCAGATTGACACATTGCTATAGAATAAAGAACTGTCCGCAGTTCAGAGGAAGCAGTTCACTGTGAGCCGCGGGCGGAGAGGGTTTAACCTCGCGTAACAGTAATCATAGTGCGTCGTGTAAATACTTTCCCTTGCTTCGTTAAATCCAGCGCCGGATATAAGACTCAGCCATGTTAGTGTATTAACCAATCAGATTTTACTTGATAATACAAATATTCCTTTTATTACGGCAGTTTAAATTGTGCCAACTAGATTTCAAAGAATCTTGAACCATCTTTGTTGAAATGCTATAGAGAAGAGCTGCCTGTGAATTTTTACGGCATGTAGGACAGACTGTATATATTCACTGTTAGTTACTACATATTTACCAAATCATCCATTCTAAGATCTGCATTGTTCTCCGTGCTCTCGTACGAGATTAAACACAATCTTATAATGTAAACGGACAATAATCACTGTTCACGTTTGGGTTGAAGTTTCTTTGATATCTTTCTATGACAGAAATATTTTCATTGAAATACAGACCATTCTAGTCACGCGCTTTATCAAGATTTGCTTGGGAAAAATCGAAATGTGAAAGAAAATGGTATATTTTGAGAGACACTTTGCAAACCTCCCATAATTCACTCACGACATCACGTTAAGTTTCAGCTCTGCTGTTAAATCGGGTTAGAACTATATGGAATTCAGTGATTAAAGGAATATATGCATTAATCAAAATCTGGATTAAGATCTGAATTCAACATCACTACATTAAGATAAATCAGTACTTTTTATGACAGCCATACACGCACCAGAGGAGGGAAAGGGTTACAGTTTATAGCAGAGCGACATAGGCGATTACGAATTAATAAAAAGATGCAGACAAGTGGTATACTCATGATAAATATAAGATTTACACTAACACACAACGACACAACGAAGCAGAAAGAAAATGCTGCATATATTTTACGTTGAGTAAATACTTTACATGCAATCGGAAATCTCAATAAGAGCACAAAATATTGCACGTCCCCACAACATGCAGAGATCCAGCCTTCATCAGGTGTCTTCGGGAAATTTCGAACCTGGGTTCTCATTCCTAAGGTATTTTTCGATGTTGTTCTTGTTGTTGTTGTTATTATTATTATTATTATTATTATTATTATTATTATCATCATCATCATCATCATCATCATCATCATCATCATCATTATTATTATTATTATTATTATTATTATTATTA
>NC_043017.1:31087109-31099609 GCF_006345805.1 Octopus sinensis | reverse complement strand
TATATTTATGTGTGTGTGTGGTTGGTTGTGTATATATATATATGTGTGTTTGTGTGTGAGTGTGTGTATATGTAGGCGTGCATTCTTATGTATGTGTTATTATTGTACGTCTAGTATAATAAACATATGTGTGTAGGTGCGAGTAAGTAGATTTATAAATACAATGCCGTGTATATATATTTGTACACAAATGTATATGTGTATATAAAGATCTGTCCCTCAGTCTTCTATTTTTATTACCTTTTCATGAGTCTTGTGTCGGAACTGTGGTCTACCAATATATAGATTAAAATATAATAAAATAACAAGTAGAGTTAATCGCCACATCAATATAGCTGTTCAATGTTACTATTACTTTAACCACAGGACGATTTTCCGCGAGCTGGTTATAGGTGCCGTCTGCACCCTATACACACACACACACACACACACACACACATACATACATATATATATATATATATATATATATATATATATATAGTATGCTAGGGAGCGAACCCCTATCATCTTCCAGCAGACGACTAGTTTGCTCATTCTCAGCCGCGAACACCTGGTCGCCAGAGGGATGGCCAGAGTCCGCTCCACCAAGCAATATATATATATTTCTTTACTACCCTCAAGGGGCCAAGCACAGAGTGGACAAACAAGGACAGACAAAGGGATTAAGTCGATTACGTCGACCCCAGTGCGCAAATGGTACTTAATTTATCGACCCCGAAAGGATAAAAGGCAAAGTCGACCTCGGCGGAATTTGAACTCGGAACGTAACGACAGACGAAATACGGCTACGCATTTCTTCCGACGCGCTAACGTTTCTGCCAACTCGCCGCCTTCCAGCAAGCAATATATATTTTTAAAAAAGTGACAATCGGTCATAGATTTGCAACAAGGAATGTAGCTGATTGTAAAATCTCAATCCGCCAACTGGTTATGGTGGAATATCTGCCTGGGGTTAAACTAGTAGTAACATTGAACAGCCACATTGATGTAGCGATTAATTTTACTTGTTAGTATTGTTACTGCTCTCATGTCGTATTGAGATTTTACAGCTTGTTTGCTTAATAAAATAACCTTATCTCATTTATGACACTTTATGAGGTAGAACGTGATGTACACTTCTGCTTATCGCTTCTCTCTTCCGCATTCATTCATCCACTATAATCCACTTCCTATTTCGTCCCAATTCCAGTCACATAAAAGTTTCTTCTTTATAACACCAGGAGTGCGAATACAGGCAGCTCCCACGCTGCTAAATATATCGAATGAGCCAGCACATGTGTCAAACAATGCTAAAGGAACCGCCAATTATAGTTCAGAGTCCCGGAAAGACGTTTCTCGCGTCCATGCTCAGCCATGTGTGGCACCTCAAAAATCAGGCGGAAGATCATAGAACAACCAGGCCATCACATTAATGGGAGCGGCCGATGCAACATGTGTATCGCAGAGAAAAACAATATTCTTAATAACAATGCTGAGCCTGGCGCGTTAAAAAATCGTAAAAAAATTTCCTCAAAATGTGTTCATTTCAAGCACTAGCTACTGGAAAATTGGATCTCCCAATTTGCTGGTTAAGCTAATATGAGACAGGAAATACTTTGATTATATCTTCGATCTATCCTTTTCTCCAGAGGTGATAACCCGTCTTCAATAACTTTTTTATAGGTTTGACCTCGTTATCTTAGCATTTCCACAATGTCCACTAAGTGAAAAGTTAAGCTTGCCTTTGAAATAGAACATGATGAGCTGTCTACAAGGGTGTAGCTTTCGCGGATACGAAACCATTGCTCACTCTATGACCAGAATTTAGCGTTCTGTTTTAATGTTTCGTTTTCTGATATACGTTATATGTGTGTGTATGTGCGTGTGTGTGTATGTAGGCGTGCATTCTTATGTATATGTTATTATTGTACGTCTATTATAATCAACATATGTGTCTAGGTGCGAGTAAGTAGATTTATAACGATATTGCTTTGTATATATCTTTGTACACAAATGTATATGTGTATATAAAGATCTGTCCCTCAGACTTCTATTTTTATTACCTTTTCATGAGTCTTGTGTCGGAATAATAACAATAATCCTTGGACGGAATTCCTAAATATTTTACTGCATCGCTTAGCACATTTCCATATATAACTTGTCTCTTCAGATCGCAGTTCTACGAATACAGTCTATGATATTAAGAGACATGTTTTTTGTGGAAACGCGCGTAGCGATCCATTACAATATTTATAAAGTCCACTTAAAAATTATTGTTATTATTACTATATTTATCGGTTACAGCTCGGTACAAAAACCCCAAAACTCATTCACCTATCAGCATCATTAGACTGTAGCCGGCATAATCGAAGAGGAGCTTTATTTGCATATTCAAAACGTTTTCCGTAAACAAATAGATAATATTATATATATATATATATATATATATATTATATACATATACATATACAAGCATATAAATATTTTGTTATTTCTTTACTGTCCTCAAGGGGCTACACACAGAGGGGACAAACAAGGACAGACAAACGGATTTAGTAGATTACTTCGACCCCAGTGCGTAACTGGTACTTATTTAATCGACCCCGAAAGGATGAAAGGCAAAGTCGACTTCGGTGTAATTTGAACTCAGAACGTAACGGCAGACGAAATACTGCGAAGTATTTCGCCCAGTGTACTATCGATTCTGCCAGCTCGCATATAAATATTTTATATACATATACATACATAATCATATAGATATTTTATCTAGCAGGCCAGAACTTCGAAGTCACTGTTCTTGTTAATGTATAATAAATTTATACTCTGCAAGAAAGTATTGGATATTCGAGTAGTTTAACATAAAATCGCATTTATCACAACCTGACATAAAAACAAACATTAGTATACACACATATATGTATATATGAATATACTAATCCCTGGGCGTATGTATATGTCTGTGAATGTATACATGACTATATTTTTCTGTCTGTGTGTGTGATTGAGTATATGAATATATTTCTCTATGTTTGTGTATGTGAGTTTGCGTGTGTGTACGTGCGCAGAACCCATCCTGCAACCACTCGACTGAAATTCACATATCCAAGGAGACTAGATAAAGCCAAGATCAACTTCAGTGCGTCGCAACCAAACAATGGCTCAACTGGTCGAATGTTCAAAGACACAACTTAATAATATTCTTGGTTAAGCTTAATAAATTTTGCTCTCTAAAAGTGCAATGTAAATTTGTAAAATGTATAATGTAAATTTACTCTTATTATAAACTGAACATGGAAAAATAAATACATATACATACATGCATACATATATATATATATATATATATATATATATATATATATATATATATATATATGTATATATATATATATATACATATATATGTAAGCTGGATTTCCCTGTGAATACACGTGTCTATGGAGCGGTCAGCACGTTCATTTCACGAGCAAGCTGTTATATATATATATATATTCTTTGTAGGCTTAATACTTATTCAATCGGTATCATTTTCCGAACCGCTAAGTTACGGAGATGTAAACAAACCAGCATCGGTTGTCAAGCGATGTTGGGTGGGCAAACTCTCACACTAACGCACGCAAACACACATATATATACGACGGACTCCTTTCAGTTTCCGTCTAACAAATCCACTAACAAGGCTTTGGTCGGCCCGAGGCTATAGTAGAATACATTTGCTCAAGGTATCGCGCAGTGGAACTGAAAACGGAAGCATGTGGTTAATAAGCAAGCTACTTTCCACACAGCGACTCCTGTCCTTCTCAGAAAATTCTATATTTACCTTTCCCATCCTGTTGAAAATTATGTACCAGAAATATACTTTGGGTATAGTAGATGAGTTCAGCAAAAATTAAGATTCAGATGAATATGGTACTTAAGTTGAGGCACCAGAATTTAGTACAGTATCCATACAATTCCAAAGTAAGGTGATTAAAATCAAAATCCGCAACAAGGATATCCAGAGGTGGATATCTTTGTTGCTTATTTTGATATTTTGATGATATACTTACATATATATATATATATATATATATATATATGTATATAATTCACATATAGTTTGTTGCATATCCGTATGCTTGTCTACAGGAAAATTTTCATTCAAATTTATCTTTCTTTAAATGAGCATAATAGTTCCTGACATCTGTCCACTTGTGCTGACACTGTGTCAAATCTGATGGAGATTTCATAGTGAGGTTTACTCACTAATAACTAGAAGTCCCTTGCAACGATCACTATGCATTTAGTAGAATCTCCGACTTTGGTTTTTACCTTGCAACATCTGAAGATAGGTCCTCAGTACAACACCTTTTAGTCACGCAAAATGGTATATTCTCAAACTTATCATATATGCAGAAACATATACAGAGATATATACACATACTTACTTGTATATGCGGACATACAATCGCACATACAACAGACACACAAACTCTGATAGATATAAGTTTATAGATTCCTATATGTAAAATATACATGTATATTTAAGATCATTGGCAATCATAAACTTTAGTAGATATGTTATGCTTTTTTGTTTTTCCGTTTCCTACGATGGTTGATCAAGAAATAGCACCCCACCGGATCTTTATCGCTTATATCACAAGCAACAGCAAATATTTCCGATGTGCTATATCAGGGATAGAAGATCGGTGGTGTGAGAAACTGCAAAATCAGAAAGAAAAAGAAAAAGATAATAATAATAATAATGATGATAATAATAATAATAATAATAATAATAACAATAATAATAATAATAGTAATAATAATAATAATAATAATAATAATAATAATAATAATAATAATATTAGTAATAATAACAGTAACAACAATAATAATAATAGTAATAATAACAGTAACAATAATAATAATAATAATAGTAATAATAACACAAGTAAAAATAAAGATGGACAGATAAAAAGCAAAGTTGAATATAACGCACCCCCCCCCCACCTGACAAAAAATAGATTAAAGGTAACTAATAACATATAAAAATATGGAAACATATTTCCTTTGCTTTGAAAAGAAAAATATATAAATGCGTAAATAAATATAAAAATAAATAAATGCAAGAATATATAAAAGACAAAAAAAAAACGGAGAAGCAATAACGGTAATAAAAGGTAAAATAAAAACAAAGAAATGCAACAAAATGTGTCAAAATTCTTTTTGGCACTTCTGATCAAGATTTTGGTGAGATGGTTCTTTCAAGATAGTTTTAGATAGTTTATATAGAATTGTGATATCGGTTCGCAGATAATAATCTGGTGTTCCTGTAAATTATGCCAACACTTCATTTCAGTTAGCAAAATTCCTGTAGTGATGGTCGATTTTTGACCGGTGAGAGAATAAAAAAAAATAAAGAAAACAAATGAGAAAATATATAAATAAATAAAAAATAAACCAATGCTGTTTTAGATCTGATTGTGTGCGTGTTTGTGTGAGCGTGTATCCGTGTGTATGTGTGTGTATAGTGGTGATGGAGTGTTAGCGGCCCTTAGTTGATGGGAAATTTTCTTGTTTTTCCAGGGTGTCATTGACTTCCTTTCTGCCAACATAAAAACAACTACCACCTCAACTGCAAACCAAACACCACCACTCTTATCTCAGCAACGATAACACATACTCTATCATCATGACTACCGCCAGCACAACACTAGGATTAAAACCACTGACACCAGTCTTTCCATATCTACATCACCAGCATTACAGCAACCATCGCAACCACTACAACGACTACGAGCAATACCCTGACTACAACCACCATTTCGTCAATTGTACCCCTATAACCAATGCAAAATCGCTAATACCACTGCTACTGCCATCAAAACAACACCTCCATTATCTATTTCTTTCCTACACGCAAGGGGCTAAACACAGAGAGAACAAACAAGGACAGATAAACGGATTAAGTCGATTATATCGACCCTAGTGCGTAACTGGTACTTAGTTAATTGACCCCAAAAGGATGAAAGGCAAAGTCGACCTCAGCGGAATTTGAACTCAGAACGTAGCGGCAGACGAAATACCTATTTCCATTTCTTTACTATCCACAAGGGGCTAAACACAGAGAGGACAGACGGATTAAGTCGATTATATCGACACCAGTACGTAACTGGTACTTAATTTATCGAACCCGAAAGGATGAAAGGCAAAGTCGACCTCGGCGGAATTTGAACAGACGAAATACTGCTAAGCATTCCACCCGGCGTGCTAACGGTTCTGCCATCTCGCTGCCTGAATTGCTACAACTTAACAACTGCTGTGATAACACTACCACATATACTCATACACTTTGAGGACAAGTATTACCCCACCACCACCACCATCACCACCGTGATTACCCCCTCTAAACCACTACTACCACTGCCACCCCACTTTTAGTAATTAATTCATTGGCAAAAACTACAATAAATGCAACAAAAAAGAAACAATTAACAAACAAGATAAAACGAATTATTTTCAATAAAGAATTAGTTATTTCAAATCGAATTTTAGTACGATATGGTATTTGTATAGCTTTGTATTGATTTATATTGTTATATATTGTTCAGTAAAGTTTTATATTTTCTGTAGCTGTTTTGTATTATTTTTGTTTTAAATTGTGTTACATTCTTTTCTACCATTTTGTAATATTTTGTATTGTTTTGTATTGCTATGTTAGTCGTGTGTTGTTGTGCATTATTATATAATTGTTTTATATTGATTTTATATTGTTTTGAATTCATTTATATTGTTTTGAATTAATTTATGTTGTTTTGTATTCATTTATATTTTACATTTAGTTTAATATTACTTCCTACCATTTTGTATTATTTTTTACAGGTTTGTATTGCTACATTACTACTGTGTTGTTTGGCATTATTATAAAATTACCTAAAACTGTTTTTTCTACTCTTCTGTTTATTTATATTGTTTCCTGTATTGCTGCTATCTTAACCGGTTTTCTATTATTTGCTGTATTCCATATTGCTATTTATTTTTTAAATATAGTTTCACATTACTTTACTATTGTATGCTGGGCTCTGTTCTATTATCCAATATTCTTTTGTATGGCTGTGTTACACTTGTATTGTTTTGCCTTATTTTCTAATTATTTTATATTCCTAATATTGGTACTTGTTCATCCTCTTTTCTGTTGTTTGGTGTTTTTAGTATTGCTCTGTACTTTTTCATATAATTTGTAATATTTTATTACTGCATACTATGCTGTGCTGTTTTCTGTTATCCAATATGGTTCAATATATATATTTTTTAAATATATTTACATTTGTGTTATGCGTTGTTATATAATTTTTGTTCCTCTATATTGGTTTGTAACATTATGTACGGGTTTGTATATAATTTCATATTGCTTATATTATTGTGTTTGTGTGTTTTGCGTTCCTGTGAGCTTTTTAGTACATTTATATATGAGTTTTGCTTTGTACTCCAATCTGTAATTTTGTTTTAATGTGTCTTTTTCTGTAGAATTCTTGCTTTCTATTATTGTGTTTATGCAGTATACTGTTTTATAGTCTTTTTGTATTGTTTTTCATATCGTTTTATAATATTTATTTTCTGTTGTTTCATATTATTGTTTGATATAAGTTTGCATAGTTCTACGATCCTCTATTTCATTTTGTTTTGTTATGTATTGTTTTGTATTGCCTAGATAGTGAAGGTGCGTAGTTCAGTGGATAGAGTATTTGGCTTACGATTTTCGAGACATGAGTTCGATTCTTGGTCTCACGATATATCCTTGACAAAGACACTATATTTCACATTGATCCAATCCACACAACTGGCAAAATTGAGTAGTTTCTGCATTTCAATGTACTCTATGTGTCACGCTGAATCTCCTTGAGAACTACGTTAAGGGTACCTAAGTCTATGGAATACTCAGCCACTCGCATGATTATTTCACGAGTAGGCTGTTCCATTGTTTGGATCAACTGGAGCTCTCGTCGTTGTAAGTGACGGAGTACCACTTTCTACGGTCATGTATAATTTCATGGTGGAGGCGCAACGGCCCAGTGGTTAGGGCAACGGACTCGCGGTCATAGGATCGCGGTTTCAATTCCCAGACCGGGCGTTGTGAGTGTTTATTGAGCGAAAACACCTAAAAAGCTCCACGAGGCTCCGGCAGGGATGGTGGTGATCCCTGATGTACTCTTTCACCACAACTTTCTCTCACTCTTACTTCTTGTTTCTGTTGTACCTGTATTTCAAAGGGCCGGCCTTGTCACTCTCTGTGTCACGCTGAATATCCCCGAGAACTACGTTAAGGGTACTCGTGTCTGTGGAGTGCTCAGCCACTTACACGTTAATTTCACGAGCAGGCTGTTCCGTTGATCGGATCAACCGGAAACCTCGTCGTCGTAACCGACGGAGTGCTTCCACATATCTTATTATATTGTTTTGTATTCTTTTCATTGTTATACATTGTTCTGCATTAATTCCCTTTGTTCAGCATTTTTCTATCATTGTTTTTGTATTATTTTACATAGGTTGCATATTATTTTATATTTAAATTATTTTACTTTGTTTTCTTTTAAAAAATAATACTATTTTTAATGATATTTTTTATTGTTTAGTAGTTCTATGCTGCTGCTTGTTGTTGTGATATTCTATGATGATAGTCATTATTTGTGTTTGTTATGATTTACTGTAGTTGTTTTGCAGAATAATTAATTCAAATTTATTCACTTTTATCTTTTGTTTTGATTCATTTTCATTCCTTGAAATATTTAACACCGCTTTTGTTTAATAAGAAAAAACTGATTTCAAATTTTGCAACGAGGCCAGCAATTTTTCAGGGAGTAATAAGTTGATCACGCTGACACCATTACTTAAATGATACTCATTTTAACAACCACAAAAGGATGAAAGGCAAAACCGACATTAGCTGAATTTGAACTCAGAAATTTAAGATGGACGAAATAGTTATTTCTTTACTACCCAGAAGGTGCTAAACACAGGGAGAACAAACAAGGACAGACAAACGGATTAAGTCGAGTATATCGACCCCAGTGCGTAACTGGTACTTATTTAATCGACCCCGAAAGGTTGAAAGTCAAAGTCGACCTCGGCGGAATTTGAACTCAGAATATAGCGGCCGACGAAATACCGCTGAGCATTTTGCCCGGCGTGCTAACGATTCTGCCAGCTCACCACATTAATAGGAAATGGGAAGTATTGGACTCAAATTTTGGCATAAGGCCAGCAAACTTGAGTACGGAGTACGTCAATTACATCGACCCCAGTACTCCACTGGTACTTATTTCAAGCAATTTGCCTAACATGCTAAAGATTCTCTCAGCTC
Source organism: Octopus sinensis (assembly GCF_006345805.1). Lineage (NCBI taxonomy): Eukaryota > Metazoa > Mollusca > Cephalopoda > Octopoda > Octopodidae > Octopus > Octopus sinensis. Next base: position 31,090,287 of record NC_043017.1, on the reverse strand, counting down.
ACTGCATTGATGTTAAACAAGAAAAATTAAATGAATAAATATATACGTCAATACTTATGAGTATAAGAATAATGGGAAGAAAGATGGGTAGGTGAGAGGTGAGTAGACACTATATGGGCATAATGATGAGGATGAGGAGATCAAAGGAGCAAGAGTGACATGATATCTGGGAGAAGGCACAAGAGAGAAGGGCAATATTCTTCAACTTTGAAGGCGGCGAGCAGGCAGAAACGTTAGCATGCCGAGCGAAATGCGTAGCCGTATTTCATCTGCCATTATGTTCTGAGTTCAAATTCTGCCGAGGTCGACTTTGCTTTTCATCCTTTCGGGGTCGATAAATTAAGTACCAGTTACGCACTGGAGTCGATGTCATCGGCTTAATCCCTTTGTCTGTCCTTGTTTGTCCCCTCTGTGTTTAGCCCCTTGTGGGCAATAAAGAAATAAGAAACCTTAGCACGTCGAGCGAAATGCTTACCCTCTGATTCAAATTCCGCAGAGGTCGACTTTGCTTTTCATCCTTTCGGGATCAAGAAATTAAGTACCATTTGCGCAATGGGGTCGATCTAATCGACTGGCCCCTCCCCACAAATTTCGGGCCTTCTGCCTAGAGTAGAATAGAAAATCTCCAACTTCAGGAGAAACAGCTCAGTTGTAAAATCATTGAAATAACCCGAAATAAAGGATTATTTATGCATGCTTACCTGTAAGCATGGCACACACACTCTCTCTCCCTCTCTGTCTTCCCCCTCTCTCTCTGTCTCTTTTTCCCTCTCACTGTATATCTATATCCATATATATATTGATAGATAGATATAGATAGACATAGATAAATATATATATATATATATAATATATATATATATATATATATATATATATATATATAATATTTATGCACATACATATATGCAGATATATATATATATATATATATATATATATACGTGTTTGTATGTGTATATGTAGAAGTGCACATTCAAACATGGAAACATAACAAATATACATATACAAAGCCATATATATACACATACACAGATGTGTATACACACACATGCACACACACACACACGCACACACACACACACACATGTGTGTGTGTGTGTGTGCCTGCGTTTGTATGTATACTTGCAATGATATTCTCAAACGAACAATTTATTACCTGTCTATTATTTCTTTTAATATCCCCCCCCCCATCCTCATACCGTTGCTTGCTATTTTTCTTTTCTTTTCAATGGCCTCACTTCAATGTTGTATAAAATCAAAATAGTTGTTACTTATTTACAAGAGATCTCAAGAATTGGTTATTGGTTATCAAAGAACATCTGAAGGGGTGTGGAAAGTTCATGTGTTCACCATTAACAGAATCATGCTTGATTTCCTTTGATAATAGGCAACAGGTAAGGTGAGTCCATCACACAAACAAGCAAAAATTAGAAAAAGAAAAGATATTGATAGGTTGGCAGGGAAGTGATTTTGGATTATGGAATTGGAGAAGGAAAAGATTGTTGAAGAAATATGTAGTTGAGAAGCGGTTGGTGTTAAATTGTTTCACACTTCGGAAAACTAAACTGATCGAAAAGTTCAAGAATTGCTTTTTGCCTAATAATCATCGGGTGTTATTGTGAGGTATTGGAAACATATGAAGAGATTTAACAACCAGGTAGGATTATAGATGTGCAACTTTACATTGTTTCCATTATTTCAAATATTACCTCAACATGAAGTTATTAAACAGTTTCTACACATTCACACTCACACACACACACATTCACACACAGAGATAGATAGATATAAAGATGCATGTGTACATATATTGCTCTGTCGTAGGATCTTTCCTTCCCAAACAAATGGTCCTGGATTCAATCCCGGAGTACGGCCCCTAGGAAAAATGTATTTTATTATAACCTTGGGGCAAACTAAGATTTGTGAGTGAATTTGCAAGACAGAATCAATCTCTCAATCTGCCTTTATATATATACACAATGTACCCCCGTTTATATTCGCGGTTCGGCATTCGCGGTCCCGGTTATTTGGGGAACTAATAGTTGTTCGCGGAAACCACCGCATATATTCGGAATAGTAGGTATCGTTCGCGATTTTTTATGGCATTTTTCAAGGCAATATATAATTTTTCACACTTTTTAAGGCCAAATCATTAATAGTAATATACCAGAGTTGCCTGTTTACTGGACGCCCCTTAGCAGCTGGAGGTCCCTCTGATTAGCCGCGAATCAGTACGCTTGATCTTTTGTTAATTTTACACAAGTACACTGTATCTTGTATCTCTTATTCCTACTTTCAATCCAAACTTGTTAATTAGTAAAGCAATTTCTACTTATATTTTACAAATACAAACTCTCCCTCTATCGCTGTATTTGTCTCTCAACAACAAGCTCTCATTGTAGTGAGGAACCCGTACAAAAAAATAACAATACTCACACACACTCGCGCACGCACACACACACACACACACACACACACACACACACACACACACACATACACACACACACAGACACACACATATATATATATATGTGGAGGCGCAATGGTCCAGTGGTTAGGGCAGCGGACACGCGGGCGTTGTGAGTGTTTATTGAGCGAAAATACCTAAAGCTCCACGATGCTCCGGCAGGGGGTGGTGGCGATCCCTGCTGTACTCTTTCGCCACAATTTCTCTCACTCTTTCTTCAGTTGGCCTGCTCGCTTATTCAGCGGGGTGGCATCATTTGAAGGCTAAAACAAATGCGAAGCGCATTGTGACAAGCGATGTGTTGCAGCATCTGATAGCCTGGTCGGTCACGGTGGTCACGGTGATCACGCACTTATTACAGCGGTCCTTCACTTCTTAACCCTGAAAAAGAGCTCAGAATGTTAGGCGTCCTGCCAGGTGTTTCGGTTACCTGACTGCTTGTTTAAGTTAGTCAGTGCTGCCACAAGTCTTGCCTTCATTTTTGGTGTTGCATTGAGTTTTGTTAGTCACTCGCTCATCTGCGTCCCACATACAATGGTCAAGGGGATTGCAGTCTGTGGAGTTAGATGGCGAGATGTTAGGGCTGACGTGGTTGCAGAAATTGTCTGATAGCCCTGACTGGGTTCTCCTGCTAGTGAGGAATGGTGAAGAGTCATGTTGTAAGATATAGGATCTTCCATCAGCCAATCTTTTGATGCAGCCCTA
>NC_043017.1:31064609-31082109 GCF_006345805.1 Octopus sinensis | reverse complement strand
CTATATATATATATATATATATAGTGATATATATATATATATATATTATATATAAAGATATATATGTATTTCTCATATTGAAATCAATGAAAACATTAAATTACAGGAAAGATACAGTGTACCAATAAAATCAATGCATGATATAAAAATATATTTTGTATTTATTCTATATCATGCATTAAATTTACACTGTGTTTTTCCTGTTTACTTATTTAATGTTCTCATTATGTTTTCAATATGTGTGTATAGGTATATGTAGAGATATGTGCATGTATGTGTCTCATTCTATATATAGAAAACGATACATAAAAAGATCATTTGGTACACACACACACACACATATATATATATACATATATATGTATGTATCATGTATGTAGTTATAGATATATATATATATATATAGATATATATATATATATATATATTATATATATATTGTAAATCCCCAAAAAAGAACAACAACAAACACAAAATTCAACAACTTGGCGACGTGGCACATTTAAAGTATTAAGCAGACGCTTACGGAAGGAAAGAAAGATGGTTAAACGCTTACAAACTGTCTCTTTAAGCATTCAGAATAATTTTTCTATCGTCTTGGCTTAAAAACCCTCACCGTTTGTTTTTACTGTTTTATTCTCATCTTTCTGTCTTTTACTGTTTTTTTCTTTTTTATTGTTTTTACTGTCTTGTTTTGTTCATACTGTCCTATTCTTGTTACCCCTTTTACTATCCGAAAAATATCCCAAATTTTATATAATTTGCTTTGCGGGAAGGAATGTTTCAATGAAGTCGCGTCTTGTCCTTACCTTCGTTTTCTATATATATATATATATACATATAGAAAGACAGACAGACAGACAGACAGATAGGTAGATAGATAGATAGATAGATAGATAGATAGATAGATAGATAGATAGATAGATAGATAGATAGACACATAGATAGATAAATTGATAGATACATAGATAAAGAGATAAATGGATTGATCGATAAATGTATTAAGTGAGAGATCACACACTCTGTATTTAGCAGTAGGTCAGTTAGGTCTAGCATGAAATACCCAGGTCATCTGTAGTCAAAGACTTGAAGTTCACTGACGGAGAGTGCCTTTGTTGGCAACAATAATATGCCTATATTCTGTTGATGATTATTCTAGGTTGCTGTAATTTCTCATAGAGGAAGTGTTGGCTATTACTGATACCACGTGGGGGAAGAACATCCCTGCTAAACATGTTCCATGAGATACTAAAGAAATATTTTGATGTTTTTGGAGTCTCTAAAGGAAGTGGATAAGGGTCATGGAAGTTTTCAAGTAATCGGCATCTGTAAGAGAGCATGTCACATACATATATCTTCACTGTCATGCCTGTGTAGTGTTATATGATGCCACCAGATGAGGAGGAATCTGCGAATGACATGTGAGAGAGGTAATCCTCTCAATGAAAAGTACGTAAGATTTCTGGAATTACATTCTGGAGTTTTAGATGAAATCTGAGCGGTTTTTGTGTACTTGTGTCTGTTACTGCACACACACACACACACACACACACACACACACACACACACACACACACACACACACACACACACACACATACACACACAGGCACACAGAGTGTTAGAAGCGATTTTATCTATACTCATAAAAATAACCATCACATGAAAATTAAAGAGGTTTTGATTATTTATTGATTCTGGGAAATTGGTTTTTAATTACGAGTAGCACATTGCTGGCAGAATCATTAAGATGCTGAACAAAAAGATTAATGCCATATTTTGCAGCCTTGTGTTCTGAGTTCAAATTCCACTCATGTGAAATTTGCGTTTCATTATTTCGGGGTCGATGAAATAATTACCAGTTTAGCACTAGGGTTGACGTAATCGATTATCTCCCCTCCCACAAAAGTTCAGGCCTTGTCTGTACAGTAGAAAAATAAATTTAGTAGAAACCTCTAGATGAAAGGGTAAAGACCCCCTTCGGTCATGAATGACCATGGGATTGCACCTAGAAAGTTACCCTCCTAGACACAAGTAAGGGCAAGGTTGTTTATGGAAGGCCAGCAGTCGCCCATGCATACCAGCCTCCCCAGTGTTACCCAAGGGAAAGGCAGGGGCCGATACAGCTTGGCACCAGTGACGTCGCAACTCATTTCTACAGCTGAGTGAACAGGAGCAACATGAAATAAAGTGCCTTGCTCGAGAACACAACACGCAGCCCGGTCCGGGATTCGAGCTCACAACCTCACGATCGTAAGCTCGACGCTCTAACCACTGAGCCATGCGCCTTAAACAGGTGATTATATCAGATTGATTATTTCTAATTTTCGTCAGGTTTAAAGGGAAGTAAGAGATCTTCCATATATACAAACTTATAGGTACGGTGTGTGGCTCTGTATATACATATATTTATATATGCATATATATATATGCATATATATATATATGTGTGGGTGTGTGTATATATATAAATATACTGTCATAAACATACAAACACCCACATGCACACACATATTTGATATTTTGTTAAGTTGGGTTAAAGAAAAATTTGAGAGAAAATATTATCTTCGTTTTTTTTTTTTTTCTTAGCATTCTTTTGTCTTTAGACTTGTCCAAGTCTGAGATGGAAAACAAGAAAGAATAGTTAATAATAAGGAAGGAAATAAAAATTACAACTGATCTATCTTAGTCACGACATCATAAGAAACAAATTTCTGATTATTACTGAACATGATTCTTAAGGTAAATGAAATATTTCAGTTTATAGTTCTGCTTTTTTTCATTGTTACATTTTTTCATACTTTGTATATCATTTCCCATGTGAAAATCTGTTTCTTTCCTGTCAATGTGTTTTAATATTTGCATATCGTTGCAACTATTTTATTATTCTTAACTTCCTTTTTTTATATGGTGAGGTTTTGAGCTGGCAGAATTGTTAGTGTTCCAGTCCAACTTCTTATTTGCTTTTACTACTGGCTTTATGTTCTGAGATCGAAACCTACCAAAGTCTTCCATATATACAAACTTATAGGTACGGATGCGTCTTGTTTATGTCTCATTATAACGTTGTGTGGCTCTGTATATATATATATATATATATATATATATATATATATATTACGTCAACTCCATTGATCAACAGGTGTTTATTTTATTGAGCCCGAAAGAATGAGAGGCATAGTCGACCTTGGTGGTATTTGAACTCAGAATGTAAAGACGGACAAAACGAAGTAATATATTTTGTGTAAATAATTGATTATAGAATGTGCTGTAATTATGTCCTGCCACTGCTGTGTTAATGACCATAAACTTCTCTCTCACACTAAGTTAATTCTTGTATTATTACGTGCAGCTTATATACCAAGGCCTCTGCATTTTGGTAGGATCTGTTCCTATTGCTTCTTACTGCTGATATAATTATTCTTTAGCTGTTTAGCCCCGGGTCAGTCCTTATTTGGTGGAGTCATTCCAATCCTGATTTTTACACTGCAGCCATGCTGGAATACTGCCTTCAAGAATTTTTAGTAGAATGTATCAAGCTCAATACTTATATTTTATGAGCCTGGTACTTATTCTAACGGTCAATTTTGCCTAACTGCTAAGTCACAGGGATACAAACATATCAAGTGGTGGTGGTGGACAAACAAACACACACACACATGCACTCAGACACACATACACACACATGCACACATGCGCACATACATACATATGTCAGGCTCCTTTTAGGTTCTCTCTACCAAATCCACCCAGAAAGATTTGGTTGGCCTGTGGCTTCAGTAGAAGACATTTGTCCAATGCGCCATACAGTAAGACTGAACCTAGAACCATGTAGTTGGAAGCAAGCTCCTTACCACGCAGCCATGCCTATGCCTACTTGTGAATTTTAACCGCAGATTATTCCAAGTAGATCAGACCTTTGATCAAAATTTTTACCATCGTGTTTAGGCCGGTTACTGACGAGGATTCGCCTGGTAGATAATATGGTCTTGCTAAATTATCTATTAAAAGATGGTAAGCGATATTATTTGCTTAAGAAATCTGAAACCATGGTATAACCGTTATATAACAAGGTAAAGATTTTTATTTTTCATTTACTTCGAAATTTGCTAAAAAATTGTGGTTTTTGGCCGTGTTGGCTGCTATTTCTAGCACATGTAAAATTACCTGTTAAAGGGTAATTTTCTATTTTGAAATACGCATATATATATATATATATCAGTCTCTCTCTCTTTCTATATATATATGTAGAGAAATAGAGAGAGAGAGAGAGAGATTATTCCATTCTTCCTGAACATTAAACTCTTGGGTATTGTAAAATCTTGGACCACATACTATGTGTTCACCACTTCAGTTCTTTCCTTTCAAGAGTATTCTTTTGATTTTAATGGTCATAGATTAACAAGGATTTAACTATTATGAATCGCATGTTCTTGTTGCTGTTATAAAAAGATTTCAACTGACTTTGGTAAAATCTCAACAAATATATTCTCACAGAAAAAAAATTCCCATATAGAGAAACCATCCAGATTTTTGAAATATCTTTGCTTGCCTACTAATGGATATTCTGTGTATGAAATCATGTACTTGAGGTGTGATTGAGAGAGAGGTTGTGTGTGTGTGTGTATGTGTGTGTGTGTGTGTGTGTGTGTGTGTGTGTGTGTGTGTGTGTGTGCGTGTGTGCGTGTGTGTGTGTGCATATTAATTTATGTTTATGAATAATTTTGTAGGTTTCTATGTAAACTAATCTGCACCCACTTTCTATAAAATTATTTATTAGATTAAACTCCAAGCCATACTTTTCATCTGTTAAACAACTTTAGAAAGAAAGTAATCAAACATACATACACACAAAAAGACAAATAAACATATATAAAATTATCAATGCACCCCGGCGTTGCCCGGGTGTTATGACCTACGGCCACATTGCGCTATTTGTTCTTTTCATATGGGCAGAATCGTCACGCGAGGAGTACGAAGCAAACAACTCTTCTTTTTAAACATGACATTCGGTCATTTTTCTGATGAACGACGCTGCAGGTTCCGTTAACCAAATTCAGTTCCAAAGATATGGTCGGCCGAAGGCTATAGCGGAAAACACTATACCATGCGGAGGGACTGAACATGGAAACATGTGATTTGGAAACAAACTTCTCAAACATACATGTATTCTTACACCCAATATCTGTGTGTATGTGTGTGTGTGTGTTTGTGTTTATATTTGTTGTTCAATCGAGGTTTGTGACCTGTTATGTCTCGAAGTTCATCAAGCAGAGATCGATAAAATAGATGCCAGATTGCAATACATCCTGAGGTCAGTATAATCAAATATATTTTTGAAGGTAATACCCCATCATGGTGACAGTCGAAAGACAAAACCCAGTAAAATAATGTTTAAAGTCTGATTGGCTTTAAATTTAATGTAATGGATTACTAACCACAAGATGAATTCAAAACTTCGTATCGAACTTCCTATATGTACATATCAGTGGAATTGACTTTCAACAGTTAATGCTTGTAATTTAAAGTTGAATGGTTAGCAGTACGAAAGATGTCCTGATTTCTTAAAAGATTACTGTGAAAAATATACGGAGAAAAAGTGTTTTTCACCACGACAAGTATATATCTATATATACACACATAGATCGTTAGCCCTACACACACATTTTTCTCTCCTTGTATCTCTCCTTGTTTTTTCTGTATCCCTTTCTGTTGAAGAGCGTAGGCTCGAAACGTAAAAGCCTTTTTCTATTCCTGAGTGTTATATTAATACATCTGTTAGTTTTGTACACTACCTGTCTTCGTCTTTTGTTTTTGTTTCGTAAACTCTCCCTATATATATATATATATATATATATATATATATATACATATATATATATGTATGTATGTATACACACGCACACACACACACACACACACACACACACACATATATATATATATATTATATATATATAGATATATATATTATAGATAGATAGATAGATAGATTATATTTGAGGTATGATAAATTGATTCATAGAACCATGTGGCTTTCAGAGAACGATCCTGTAGCAAACTTAACGGACCGCATAGTTATCTAATACAGAGAAGTAAACTGCAAAGTTTCTTTTAGCTGAAATCCAGCATGTTCAGTGGATGATGAAATTATTTCTTGAGGAGTATGTACAACATAAAATATCTAGTGCTATGAGAGGTGACTATAGTTATTTTACAACTTGTCATCCTAAGGTTTACGGCTACATTCCACCCCATTTCATGTAATAATAATTGCAGTGTATGACATATTATGCTCACATATCTGCACTAAAATGTATGCTACATATTATACAATACAATTATGTATTCACAAATTAATGTGGAAAAAGAAATTTAGTTTATTAGATCAGATCATTGTGTTTACATGAAAGATTCAACTCTAAGTAGGCAAAAATGTTCTCTTTGTATAAAGAATGTATAGAATACCCAAATTATATAAACTTAACTTGGTATCCTTAAATCCTTAAAAATGTTTTAGCCCGAAAGTCGCGGCCATGCTGTGGCACCACCGCTGAAAAATAGATTGCTCTGAAGTAGAGAGCAATGCCCATATGTGTTAGAAAGATCGATTGATCTCTGCCGTCCTTGTCAAGGGGAGTGCTAACCGTCTCTCCTTTTTTGGTCAGTAAAAATAAATATGTGTTGTTTCATATCAATTAAAGTGCTAGATCTAAGTCCAGAGAATTGATTATTTCTTATTGCTAACAGCAATGATTGTTAATTCCATTAACTTAGATCTCGCTTGGTATCTGATATAAAACAAGTAAATTTTTATGTTTACTGACCATACCAAGCTTAGTTTATCTAGACTTGGTCACCAATACATTGTATATTCAAAGAGAAAATGTATGTATACTTAGATTTGAAGCATTGGTGTAATCATGAAGCTCTGGTGATCTGCTGAAGTAGCTTTCTTTACCTGAGTGGACTTGTGAACGTAAGATTGCATTGAATAATGCATAGCATGGATATTAGTATTGATACGTAGACATAATTTGCTACACACCGATATTGTTATGATACGAAGAAGACTGTGAAATCCTAAGGAAGACAAATGGTTAAATGAATATATTCAAATCCATAAATTCTGAGTATTTTTATAGTGTATGTGCGTGTAGGTATATCTATCTCTATCTATATAATTATCTCTATATATATACATACACACACACACCACACACACACACACATACATATATAAATATTATATATATATACATATGTTATATACATATATATATATGTGTGCATATATATATATATATATATATATGTATAATATATATATATATATATGTATATATTAATATATATATATATATATATATATATATATATATATATGTATATATATATATATATGTATATATATATATATATATATATATAATATACGTATATATATATATATATATATTATATATATATATATATATATATCTATATATATATATATATATATATCCAGACTGACAGTTAGGCATTTGCATACATAAGCAAATACACCAATTATTATTGCTATGAATGTAAAATTGTAATCCGAATATTGAAGATGGATGTTTCGAAACAGTTGTCCATAATGAACTTTCTCTTTGATTTTCAGAGACATTCACATCAGCAGAACAACTAACCTCTATGACGGTATGTATGTATGTATGTATGTATGTATGTATATGTATGTTATGTCAGGTCACTTTTGAGTGCTACTGGTAACATGTAACCCAGTACAACCTGTGCATGGTCGGGTCGTCGGCAACTAATCCGGCAACCCCATCAAGCTTGCTTGGTGAGGACACCCTGCGGGATGAAAAACAAAACCTGTCAAAGGGCGGAGGAACTCGTGAGAGTCAACGGCCATTCAATAAATGTCTTCAGGCTGTATCATGCGCGGGGACATAGAAATAATCGGACTGAATACCCGATCGCGCGGTTAAACCATTGGGAGTGAAGGACTCCTAGCCTTTGTTAGGACATCCTTCTAGGAGAAGGTAACACAGGTAACTGGGATAACTCCAACATAAAACCTGTGGCTCAGTGATTACCGGTGACGTTGATTGTTCTTCTTTTCGGATTATGGCTGCTGTTGCTTACTGGGTGGGATTGACTCAGTGCACAGCCTTTCCTCACTTTAAAAAAATCTTCTTGCACAGGCATTGCACGATAACAACATTGATTAAGCTTCGTGCAATGGACATACTCGATAACGAGGGTGCAGCCACCATGTAAATGTGTATGTATGTATACATGTATGTGGGTATGTACGTATGTGTGTATGTATGAAGTATAGGCACGTATGTATTTTCATGCACTTATGTATAAATGCTCATACAACTGTATATGTTATAAATTCTGAGAGACAATATCACTTTAAGAAAAACATGCTGGTTTTATTTTATATGGTTTTATTTTATATGTTGTTAATACCATTAATTAATTATATAAGTAATTAACTAATAAACCAGTCTACTGCTTGCATAATTCTTTAGTCAAGTAGTAAATCACATGATTTGTCAGTGATCTGCCATTTCTTTCGTACACCTCATCAATAAATATTTGTTCATATGTCGCAGTCAGTCTTTCCCATCATCCTTTCGGAGTCGATAAAATAAATACCATTTTCGCACTAGGTTCGATGTAATTGACTTAGCCCTCCCCTGAAATTGCTGGTCTTGTGTCAAAATTTGAAAGTAATGTATATTTATTGCTAAGACTTGTTGAATTGTTATGAATAGTGTTTTGTTAGTACTGCGTGGTGTGTCCACGAACAGGACAGATCATATTTTTCAGTGTACAGTGGAATAGATTCTTATATTCATCTCTTATAACGTAATATATACCTACATTTATTCTCAAATTTACTTATTCACATGTATATCTCTATACATACGCTCACACATATATATATGTAAGTATGTAAGCATCGAGCCGTTCCATAAATAATGCGGTTTATTTATACTCCTTATTTTTTGGATTTGGTTTGCAAGATTATTTATATAAGTTCGTGTGTTGAAGCATATTCTGTTGTCTGGAGAGAGTCATTCTCTTTTAATGCCTTATTATTTAACACACTCACCGATAAAATTTCCACTTCTTTCTTTTTTTTATTTTCTAAAATTTTCGTTGTGTCATGAAACCTTTTCAGTAGTTTTGACTCTCAAGACTATTGAGAAGACTATTGAGTCAAGACTATTGAAAAAGTTGCAAGACGCAACGAAAAGTTTAGAAAAAAAACCCAGAAAGAAGTGGAAATTTTACCGGTGAGTGTGTTAAATAATAAGGCACTAAAAGAGAATGACTCTCCCCAGACACAACAGAATATACTTCTTTTTTTTTCTCAAAATTAAGATAGACAAAATTATTTCTATATCTAAAGTATACTCTCCTTCATTTTATACAATGCTCTTCCATCTATCTGGTAGACTTGCAAGGCCCCTCTTTCATGTTATTGTAATCTTAAATGCAACATTCGCTTTAAAGAAATGTTCTACTTTCGTCGACCGAAATATAATTTATTAAACTGCGGACATGAATTAGCAATGAATTATTAGCATTCATATAGAAAAGAAAATATTTTTCGTAAAAAGCAGTCTGAAGAAAAATTCACTTGGATATACATAGGGTAGGCTCATATAAGCCTCATCTACTATATATGCATGTGTGTATGTGTTTATGTGTCTCTGTTTGTCCATCCACCATCGTTTGACTACCGCTGTCGGTGTTTTAATATTCCCGTAACTTTGGGGTTCGGCAAAAGTGACCGATAGAAGAAGTACTAGGTTTACAAAGAATAAGTCCTGGGGTCGATTTGTTTGACTAAAAGGCCATGCTGGAGCATGACTGCAGTCAAAACGAATGGAACATAAAAGAATGAAACTCAAAAGAATATGTATGTGGACATGCATGCATATATATATATATATATATATATGATAGACCGTTAGCTCCTACACGCATTTTTTCTTTCCTTTTTTTCTCTCCTTGTTTCTCTCCTTGTTTTTTTCTGTGTATCATTCTGTCGAAGAGCGTAGGCTCGAAACGTAAAAGACATGTTCTATTTCTATTCCTGAGCGCCATACTAATACATTTGTTTGTTTGTACTCCACCTGCCTTCGTGTGTTTATTTATGCACACATGAACGCAAGTGGTTAAAGAGATTACTCCACAAATATGAGCTTCGCATTTGATCTCAATTGTAGAAGCTGAATAAATATACATTTGCTATAGGCTAGTCTATTGTGTACAAATTTTTTGTAAACGAAAATTGTCTAGAAATCTGTCAGGTAAGCTGTTCTTTTAATTAAAAGCCAAGTCATGTCACATCGTTTTCTACTCGTACTTATTTTAATGATCATTAGTTGATAAACAACTGAACACACCATAAGCGAACACACCATAAGCGAACACACCATAAATAACATTATGAATCAGTGTGAGCAAGTACTAAATTGCATAGAAACGAGTAAATCCATTAATCATGCATGTATATATACTTTCGTTTCAATAATGACGTGTATGGAAATAATCGTAAAATATACGTGGAAAGAAAGTTGGAAATACAATGTGCATTATAACATGGTATGTTGGAGTATGTAGAAAACTCATTAGAACTTATATAGGGTTGACATTTCGGTGTATTAGTATATGATTCAGCTAGCTTCGGAAATGCTACACTGTAAAACTATTCAGCCATTTTGTACCAACATGCACTAAGGAGAACGTAATTGTTTAGTCAATGATATAGGATTAGTTAGCTTATCTACTCATCACTATGATACAATGCTGAGGCAGATAAATGAATCGGTTTGTATATGAGGTTGAGGAACAAGTATCAAACGAGATCAGAATTAGAAAATACTTAGTGTAGAGGAAGTGCATATTTTCTCTCCTGCACTTAAATTTATTTGAAGCACATCATGCAAATTCTGTTGAGTTTTTAAACCGCAAACATCTCTTGTATGTCCTCCCATCCATCTCAAGAAATTTACAGTTATTATTGTTCTCCATATGAGAGTGGTGGTGAGGATTGAATAGGCTGAAATTGCGAAGTGGTATCAAAAGGTTCCCGGACTAGTTATATTTAATAAAAATATAACCTGTTTACCCAAGTTTTAATATTATCTCCTTCGAAATGGTCACCTTGCGCGGCAATATACCGGTCCCTATGTTCCTCCTTGTTTTGGAATTCAGCCTGGAAGTCATTTTCTGTAAGCGAGGGGCTCTGGATTTCAATAACGGGGTTAAAACGGTGACCTTTGAGCTGAAGTTTCATCTAGCGGAAGAGATGGAATCCTGCGAATAGGGCGGGTGCAGAAGCGATACCATGTTGTTTTTGGTGAGAAATTCACGAGTGACGAGAGCACGGTGAAGAATCTAATTCTTCGCGCTCCAAAGATCCGGTGACTTTTACCGAATGTTCTCTTTCAAACGTTTCAAAGCGTGGTAGTAGAATTCTCGATTGACTGTTTGGCCCTGAAGGACGAATTCTCGACACACAATGCCACATTTACAGGTCACTCATCGTCTTCCAGGGACATTTTTCTGCGCTTGAAGCGGCAATGCCAGTCGAAATATTACCTACGACCCATTGTCTCGTCGGCGTAACGCTGTAAGCTTGTCAAAGCATGCTCAATATCTCTGTAGCAGACTTCCCAAGTTTAACGCAAAAATTTCACGTTGGATCATTGTTTCAACTCCCTAACAATGACAAAATAGTACACTACAGCATACTCGTGATGACAAAAACGCGAACTTCACAACTTGCGATGTATACACTGTGATGTCACTCGGCACACTGCTTCATGAAGTTCACCGCTAGCTCTCACTGCGCATGCAACCGTCTGCTGCCATCTGTTGGAACGCTACACAACTATTCCTGGAACTTTTTTCATACCACCTCGTATGATTGATTCTTGATAATTCAGCTGACGAGAGATTTTCCAAATCTATTTCTTTTCCATTAAAAGTTCTCCTTGTCAATTCACATTCAATTCCACATTTATTTCTAGCATACAGAATATCCTTTCAATTCTCATCTACTGACATTTTCGCTGATTATTGGGATGATAAATCTTTTGAACTCTATATTTTTCTTTCTCCCCTGCTTTATATTGCTACGTCTGTTTTTCCTCCTGTTCATATGTATTTCTCTCACTCACATTTCTCTTCTTACCCCGTCTCCTCTTTTACCCTGCCGCATTATCATCATGCATTATCTCCCCTATTTTTATAACGTCATTCGTCTCGCTCTATGTTTCTCATTAACTTTCGGATTTTTTCCTGATAAAATTCATCCACTAACAATCTGTACTAACAACCTTCCTCTTACCTTTAGACAGACTTATTTTATAATGGCGAGTCAATATCGATGAATTATTGACTTTTGATATTACTCCCAGTTCATCATTATACTTGATACCAATTTAAATCAATCCTTTGACCTGCTGTCCATGAAGATAAGGTAGTAGTGCTGCTATGGCAGAAACACGTTCTTACAGCTTTAGTCATTTAGAGCATATTTTCTTTAATAGCATGTAAACAGTGCAAAATTCCTGATTGTTGATATTAACTCCTCTTCACCTTTATGCTTGCTATGAACTACAACCAATCTACTGGCCTGCTGTCTCTTGCAGTGATGATAATTTCATTAAAGCAAAAGTTTATCTTGTATTTGATATGATATCATATTTATTCCTGTTATTATTTCTCTTATCTCGTTTTCATTTCATAAATAATCTATTAATCCATCTTTCCATCAATACATGTATATACATATATATATATATGTATGTGTGTGTGTGTGTATCTATGCGTATATATATATGTATATATATACAAATATATAAATATATATATATATATATATATATATATATCTAAGTACATATATATATATATGTATGTGTGTGTGTTTATGTATATTTATATACATATATTATAAATATATATTTAAACATATTTATACATATACATATATATATATACATATACAAGTATATATATATATATATATGTATATATATATAAAAGTATATATATACACATATATACATATACATATATATATATACATATACAAATATATATATATATATATAAATGTATAAATATACACATATATACATATACATACATTTATTCATGCATGTGCCTATACATGCATACATATACAGAGTAACAGAGAGAGTGTATGTGTGAGGGAGAGAATACGAGACATTCCTACATGTATGCATTGCATATATCTATGCTTGACAGAAACACAGTAAGTGGTAAAGACTCTTAGATTGTATGGACACAGAATACTACGACGGATAATTAATTTTCTAAAAAAAAAAGGAGAAAATTATCTGCACACAATTTTATGATAGCATAAATTGGAAACATCTGGTGTCAATTATACCATTTTGTTGCAATAGTATTCTGCAGGAAACAAAAATAAAAAAATACCTGTATGTAAGCAAAATGTATAAAATTTAAACGAAGTAAACTGGCGTAATAAATGTAGATGGCAGTGCGTTATTCTCTACTCTAGTGTTAAGTTATCTTTCTGTCAAAAGCATTTGGGGAAAAAATATACATTTTTTTTCTTTTTTTTTATCCTACCAAACTAAAAATAATTTAATTACAGCATATTTTGCAGAAATAATTTTTTTTTTTCTGAGATAGAATTTGTCATGGTAGTAAAAAAAAATAAAGAAACGGAGACACTCTATAAAAATAAAAAAGAGACGACTTACTCCATCAACTCCATCACCATCATCATTAATATCCTCATCCTCATCATCATCACATCATCATCATCATCATCATCATCATCATCATCATCATCATCATCATTATCATCATCATCATCATCGTTCATCATCATCATTATCATCATCATCATCATCGTTGTTGTTGTCATCATCATCATCTCATTAATCATCATCATCATCATCGTTGTTGTGTCATCATCATCATCATCATCATCATCGTGTCATCATCATCATCATCATCATCATATCATCATCATCGTTGTTGTTGTTGTCATCATCATCATCATCATCATCGTGTTGTTGTCATCACATCATCATCATTATCATCATCATCATCATCGTTGTTGTTGTCATCATCATCATCATCATTATCATCATCATCATCGTTGTTGTTGTCATCATCATCATCATCATCATCATCGTTGTTGTTGTCATCATCATCATCATCATCATCATCATCATCATCATCATCATCGTTGTTGTTGTCATCATCATCATCATCATCATCACCATCGTTGTTGTTGTCATCATCATCATCATCATCATCACCATCATTATCATCATCATCATCGTTGTTGTCGTTGTCATCATCATCATCATCATTGTCCTCGTCGTCATTGTCATTGCCACCACCATTGCAGTGAGGAAGTTTTGTTCAATTCTATAATACGTGGTTGACATGAAGATATGATATTTCGAGATGTATTTTCTTGAGAAACTATTTATTGCTCTAGACAAGATACACACAAGCTTACCTACACGTTCTATCAAACACATCAGTCTAATTGTCATTGCTACTGTTGTTGTTGTTGTTGTTGTTGTTATTGTTGCTGTTGTTGAAGCTGGTGTTCAACTTCAGATCAGCTTCAATTCAGCAACCCTATGAATAAAAATGTTCTCAGCGTCATCATCCAATTATGACACTCATAATTTATATCATCCTAATGCGAAAGACTAAATGCACTTGTTGATCCCTAATTTTAAATAAGTTGATTTCAAGCTCCAAGAGTAGTCTCCCTTGTGTATCATGATAAATATTAGTCATCAAGTTTATCATTGCTTTTATCTTTTATCTTTGACTTACTTCATTCATTAGATTGTGGCCATATTGGATCCCTATCTTAAAAATCTTTTAGTCAAACGAATTGGTCCCAGCATGTTCTTTTCGTTAAGCCTTATACTTATTCTATTAGTCCCTTTTACCAAACTGCTAAGTTACAGGGACATAAATGCATCAACACTCATTGTTAAACAGTGCTAGAGGATAAACACAGACACAAGGACACACAAACACGCACACACAAACACACACACAGCTGAATCTGATTCAATACGCACGCACACACGCACACCACACACACACACACACACGGCACACACATCGTTTTTCTTTCAGTTTCCATCTACCAAATTCAGTCACAAGGCTTTGATTGGCCCAAGGCAATAGTAGGACACCTGCCCAAGGTGCTACGCAATGAAACCGAACCTGAAACAATATTTTTTGAAGCACGCTTCTTAACACACTGCTATACCTGTGACTACACAGCCATGCCTACACTTTTTCATGACTATGAGTTTAATTTTAATCTATTAACATTTCATAGTTCACCAGATACACAATAGTTGCATCCACTTCAGTAATATTAAATCTAAGACAGAAATTTTACAGAAGCAAACCAAATGAGGGAGAGTAATCATTGATGACGCCTTAGATTACAGTTAATGACTCTAATAAAACAACTAATTGAATGATCAAACGATTGATGAAAGAAATGGTTAGTTAATTAGTTAAGTAGTTGAGTGACACTAATAAAAATTAGCAAAATATAAAAAAGCACTTGTGTTTTTCATTGGTAACATAAACCTCCAAAGGTCTGATAGAATCTCAGACTATATTATGGTAAGGAATGAGAAGTGGAATCTCTACTATGACCACCAAGTGAATGTGAGGAATGTATGGAAGGAGAGGCATCTTAATGTGAACCCACCATAGGGGCTGGCTGCTATAGTTGACAACAGTATATATTTCTTTACTACCCACAAGGGGCTACACACAGAGGGGACAAATAAGGACAGACAAAC
This sequence comes from Octopus sinensis, assembly GCF_006345805.1. Taxonomy (NCBI): domain Eukaryota; kingdom Metazoa; phylum Mollusca; class Cephalopoda; order Octopoda; family Octopodidae; genus Octopus; species Octopus sinensis. The sequence continues at coordinate 31,066,234 of NC_043017.1, read as the reverse complement.
GGATTACGTCGATCCAGTGCGTAACTGGTACTTAATTTATCGACCCCGAAAGGATGAAAGGCAAAGTCGACCTCGGCGGAATTTGAACTCAGAACGTAACGGCAGACGAAATACAGCTACGCATTTCGCCCAGCCTGGTAACGTTTCTGCCAGCTCACCGCCTCATACTGACAACAGTATAATATATGACAACATATAATAGTATAATATATGAAGTAATTAAGGATATGATTACAAGGGTGCCATTTACACCATGTTCGGTTATTTGATTGGTTTGTTCTTATTTACTCTAGTTTCACCTGTATGAGTACGTGGTTTCTACCTATGTCCCTTCCTGGGTTACTTAATTTATTGGCGTTTATATTTTGCCTTGTGTTTTCCCCCTATAATTTTCCTCCTATCTCTAACGGTTGTGTGTCCCTCACTGATGAAACCGAGGTAGGTTGATATCACGTGATTCGCTGGTGGTCTTGGAACTGGAACTGGGAGAATTTATCTCACCTACTAGCAATATAAACGAGATTGCATTTTCTACCAGAAGAAAACAAAAGAGTTTCTCTCGTGGTGTTTACTGCAGTATAGTTTGTTCCAAAAACACCCATTTTTAAGTGAGGATAAATAAATGAGATAAATAATGCTTCTTGGCATTAATAGTACCTCTACTTTTTACTCTCTTTTACTGTTTTACTTGTTTCAGTCATTTGACTGCGGCCATGCTGGAGCACCGCCTTTAATCGAGCAACTCGAGCCCGGGACTTATTCTTTGGAAGCCCAGTACTTATTCTATCGGTCTCTTTTTTTGCCGAACCGCTAGGTAACGGAGACATAAACACACCAGCATCGGTTGTCAAGCAATGCTAGGGGGACAAACACAAACATACACGCACACACATATATACATACATACGACAGGCTTCTTTCAGTTTCCGTCTACCAAAATCCACTCACAAGGCCTTGGTCGGCCCGAGGCTATAGCAGAAGACACTTGCCCAAGTGCCACGCAGTGGGATTGAACCCGGAACCATGTGGTTAGTAAACATGCTACTTACCACACAGCTACGTTTGCTAATATATATTATATATATATATATATATATATATATATATATATATATATCTATAGGAGTGTCTGTTATATAATAGCTTATATAGGCGCACATGGTTCCGGGTTCAGTCCCACTGCGTGGCACCTTGGGCAACTGTCATCTACCATAGCCTCGGGCCGACCAAAGCCTTGTGAGTGGATTTGGTAGAAGGAACTGAAAGAAGCCCGTCGTATATATGTATATATATATATGCGTGTGTGGTTTGTGTGTCTGTGTTTGTCCCCCTAGCATTGCTTGACAAACCGATACTGTGTGTTTATGTCCCCGTTACTTAGCGGTTCGGCAAAAGAGACCGATAGAATAAGTACTGGCTTACAAAAGAATAAGTCCCGGGGTCGAGTTGCTCGATTAAAGGCGGTGCTCCAGCATGGCCGCAGTCAAATGACTGAAACAAGTAAAAGAGAAATAGTATATATATATATATATATATATAAACTAGTTCACTGTGGCTTATAGCATCTCCTCGACTGTTCTGGAACTGTTTTGTTTTTATATTACTCGTGGGAGAGATGAGATGCT
>NC_043017.1:31057109-31059609 GCF_006345805.1 Octopus sinensis | reverse complement strand
TATGATTGTGAGTATGATTGTGTACAGATACAAATATGACAATGTGATGAGAAGTTATCTTCCTAGCCTTATGAATTCAAATTTGTGCCATCTGTATGGCACCTTGGCAAGTGTCTTCTTCAACAACCTTGGGCAGGCCAAAACCTAGTGAGTGGAACAAGTCCACCAAAACTGAAAGAAACCTCTCATATATGTGAGTGTGTGTATGTGTGTGTATATATGTATATGAATATACATATACATATACACATATATATATTATATATATATATATATATATATATATATATATATAGTTAATGCAAACAAGGAAACACAAAAAAACACAGAACGCGAGGACGTGGAACAAATAAAGTATTATTGGACGCTGAGGAAAGAAGGGGAGAAGGAGGGTTTAACGTTTTGAGCGGAGCTCTTCGTCGGAAACATAAGAGAATGAAAGATCCCGAGACGGGAAGACAGAGGGAAAAAAATCACTGGCGGTACTCACGAGGTCACATATTGAAAGGTATATATATATATATACATACATGGCGGTGTCCCAGCATGGCCACACCTCATAAGCTGAAACTAGAATCGATCAATCAATCAATCATACATATATATGTGTATGTTTGTATGCATTTGTGTGCGCGTGTGTGTAGGTGTATCTTTGTGTCTGTGCTTGTCCTACACGACTATTTGACAAACATCGTTGGTCTGTTCATATCCTCGTACCCTAGTGGTTCAGCAAAAGACACTGATAAAGTAAGTACCAGACTACAAAATAAAGTAAGTACCGGGGTCGATTCATTTGACTAAAATACTTCATGGTAGTGCTGCAGCTTGGCCAAAGTCTAATGACTGAAATAAGCAAAGAAGGCAGACGTGTTTATACTCTTATATTCATTAGATTGTTTCAGTCATTTGACTGCGGCCATGCTGGAACACTGACTTTAGTCAAACAAACCAACTCTAGGACTTATTCTCTTTGTAAGCCTAGTACTTATTCTATCGGATTCTTTTGCGAAACCGCTAAGTTGCGGGGTCACGTACAGACCAACATCGGTGGTCAAGCGATGAGGTGGTCAAACATAGACACACAAACACACAAACACACACAAAGACACACGCACACACACATATATAAATATGACGGGCTTCTTTCAATTTCCATCTATCAAATCCACTCACAAGGCGTTGTTCAGGCCAAGGCGAGAGTAGAAGACACTTACATAAGGTGGCATGGTTGGGACTGAACCCGGAACCATTTGGTTTAGAAGCAAGCTTCTTACCACAGAACCACTCCTGCACCTATGGTATATGTATATATATATATATATATATATAAATGGATATGGATATGGATATGCATATATATGTGTATGTGGATGTGCATAGATATATGTGTGTGTGTAGAAAGAGAAGGGGAGAGAGAGAAAGAGATAGAGAAGTTGAAGGAGACTGAGAGAGAGCAAGATAGAAAGTTAGACAGAGAGAGATAGATAGAGAAAGGAATGCGTAAATACACTCACATATATATATATAGACAAACATATGCACACCATACATACGTGTGCATATAACACCTACCCCTACATGCTTACGTATACGAACTCGATGTGTGATTTACTGATAATGTTGTGGGAGACAATTTGAGGAAAATTCTTTCTGATGAAGACCACGGTTGTAACAAAAGAGATCTTTCTCTCTCTCTGTCTTCTCTTTCGCGATATATATATATATATATATATATATATATATATAGGTATATATATATATATATATATATATATATAATATATATATATATATATATATATAGATCTATATATATATATTATAGCATGTATATATATATATATAGGTAGTATATATATATATTACATAATACATATATATATATATATATAACATACATATATATATATATACATACCTATATATATATATATATATACTTACATACATATATATGTATATAATATATATATATGTATGTAAGTATAATATATATATAGGTATGTATATATATATAGGTATGTAATATATATAATATATGATGTATGTATGTATGTATATATATAAGTTTATATATATATATATATATGTGTATATCTATATATATATATATATATAATATATATATATATATATATAGAGAGAGAGAGAGAGAGCGAGAGAGAAAGAGGTTGAATGTTTCTTTTCCTAGATGAAATTTAACAAATGCTACGAATTTCTAGCTTTATGCAACATCTAATTCCTAAATACCAAGAAACAAAAGGAAATAAATAAAATAAACCTCTATGAAATCATATCAGACATTCTTTAATTGAAACAATGAAGCAAGATGGTCCCGGCTGGATGCCTTTTGTATTGTTATACAATGTACGATTTTGTACGAAAAATAGCCATTTTGATTACGTGTTTCCATTGGGCAAATCAATTCTCTTCTGCCTATATTTTGGTAAGAATAATGCAGTTTTCTGATAATTAGTTTTCATGCTGACATCTCTATCAA
>NC_043017.1:31049609-31052109 GCF_006345805.1 Octopus sinensis | reverse complement strand
GATATTTAACACAAGGTTTTGGCTGATATACCCTCCACCTTCATCAGGTATCTTGTGGAAATCTCCCTAAGACACCTGATGAAGTCTGGAATGAATATCAACCGAAACGTTGTGTTAACAACAAACAAGATGAGGACAAATATCTGTGAATTGTAAATAATGTAAATAATATCCTTAAAACGGTAGGGTGGTCATGGCAAGAACGTCATTAATGTTTTTTGTATTTTTTACAGGACTGGCTGTCAGTAAATGACAGGAATATGTGCAGCCTTCAGCATCTTAGTAGCCAACTAAGATAGCTGGAATGTAGTCTATCAGTAACTAAAATACCACCATCATTATTTCCCGACTCCACTGATATTAGCACAATCTAACAGCATTTAGCAACAATGGTAAAAACATCAAAAGCTGGGGAAACATTTACTTGCAGGCATTCCATTATCTCCTGTGAGCGATTCATTAAGTTTTCAAGTAGGCGAAGTTGCTGAAAGTAGCAATAAGCTGAATAACCTTCTCCAAGACCTACAGTTAGTGTTTGGTTTGAAAGGTCAAAAAGTAGCAATCGATGTTCATTCTTCTATAGTGTCTGATTATTAAAAGTGAGGAAGAAAAATAAGAATTTCAATGATAACATTTCAATGTGAAACATTAAAATGTACATTATTTCTAGAAAGTAATGCCAATCGAAACTGTAGCGGGGATGCGATTCTGTTTTCTGAGTACATTGCACAAAACCAAATTTTGAAAGTAATGATTTCCTATTGTGGTGCCATGTTTCTTGAACACTTCTGATTTAATGAGCCGATGAAGAGAGAGGGCACTGGATGAGGTTTCTAAGTCTGCTAAAAATAGCAGTCAAATCATGTTTAACTCACACACTTATATGTTTAAAAAATACACTGTTAACAACAAACAAGAGAGGACAAATATCCGTCAAATGTAAATAATGTAAATAATGTACATAATTCCTCATCTCTTAAATATAGAACTGTATAATAATGTTGTTTAAGATGATCTGTTTTTAGGGAGCAAAATGATGGACGGCCCAGCTCATTTGAGGTGAAATGATGTTAAACAAAGCCAAGTGAAAGATTTGATTTAAGGAGCCAATGTGTGAGGCCCTATCGGTACTTCTTAACTATTTTTTTTTTTACCTATGGACCCATTTGATTCCCATGTTACTTTGATGGACCCTACTAGACAACTGGTGTTTAAAAAACCATATATTTACATAAATAATATTAGGAACTGTATCTTCCAACAACGAACTTCTTGCTCACTTGCAGCCACTCCTTCTCAGTGCAATCTATCGCCTGTGCTGGTATGGACATGTCCTCCGCCTCCCACTAGATCATCTTCCCAGAGCTTTACTCTTATTCAAAGCAGCTGCTGCAGGTCGCAAGAGGCCTTGTTGCTGGCCCCACACTAAATGGCCGGGTGTGATTGGGGAAGATCTCCAGAGGCTCAACGTCACCTCGGAGGATGCAGAGGGGCTGGTATGAGACTGCAAGAAATGAAGTGGACTGGTGGACCTGGTCGACTCTGTACATGAGGACATTTCTGCGACCACTAATATGGGATGACCCCAGCCTCGTCAAGAAAGGGCATGAAGCAAACAAGCGAGGAAATGTATTTAAAAAATCGTAAAAATAGTTTGTGTATTTTAGAAGTATAAGCAAACTATTGCAGATGAATTTTAACAACAACATTTTATGTGACCCTCGAGGGTCATATGGATCCCATTTAAGGACCACTACTCGACATAGTTGGTTCAGCTGATAGGCATAGCAGCAAAAATCTCCAACCAACAAAGAATCCATCTTAAAAATAGAAATTGTTAATAAAGTTTCCTTCGAACAAACAATATTTAGATGTAGTCTTAAAGAGCCATTGACAGAGCTTCTAAATTGCCATTTAAGGCGGCGATCTGGCAGAATCGTTAGCACGCCGGGGGAAATGATTAGCGGCATTTCGTCTGCCAGTACATTCTGAGTTCAAATTCCGCCGAGGTCGACTTTGGCTTACATCCTTTCGGGGTCGATAAATTGAGTACCAGTTACGCACTGAGGTCGATGTAAGCGACTTAATCTCTTTGTCCTTGTTTGCCCCCTCTGCGTTATAGCCCCTTATGGGCAATAAAAAAATAAGAGCTTCTAAATTGTCATTACAATCCTGAAAGCAAAAAGATATGTTGGATAACAGAGTCGTAGCTGCACCCTGTGTGAGGAAAATAGAACGTTACAACATGGTGATGATCTCAATAGAAGTAACATGAACAACGACACACTTGATGTAGTTCTGTCCTCCAATAGAATGTATTCTCTTTTACTTGTTTCAGTCTTTTGACTGCGGCCAGGCTAGACCACCGCCGTTAATCGAGCAACTCGAGCCCGGGATTTATTCTTTTGTAAGCCCAGTACTTATTCTATCGGATCTCTTTTGCCGAACCGCTAAGTGACGGGGACGTAAACACACCAGCATCGGTTGTCAAGCAATGCTA
>NC_043017.1:31032109-31044609 GCF_006345805.1 Octopus sinensis | reverse complement strand
TATCATGCCCGGCTTTGTATAATGACACAGGCAAAGTAAGTGTTTCACTGCTTAACTTGATAAATGTATCGCTGCTGAATGCTATTATTTCTTAACAGAGTAACATTGTAACTAGCTTTACTTTTCAAATGTAATTAAAGCTTAACAGAGCATGACAGAACATAAACGTTACACTAAGTTTAAAATATTAAATAATAATATTCTAGGTATCTTGATGACATAGAGACTGAGAAGTGTAAAGAGAAGGAAGTAAGATACAATTGAAAATAAAGGAGGATGTAAGAGAAAAAGGGAGAAGCCAGTGCAGTCCCAATCGCAGGTGCAAAATAATCTCAGATTTGGTCACCCAACCCATACACACAGGTACGTGCATTCATGTACACATGCACACATTCATGTACATGCAAGCATATGTACATATATATATATATATATATATATATATATATATAATATATATATATATAGTAGAAATATGTTACAAAAGAAAATATAAAATGCACGTGGAATTGTAAGGGGAAAATAAGACAAATCAACGAAAATGCACATTGTAAATAAAAAAAGAAAAGGCTTTTTATGAAAGGTAACGACAGATATATACAATTAGATGAACTGAGGTAGTAATAAAAGTCATAAAAGTCACTATTATGAGATGATTAAAAATCAGAAAGCAAAGCATACCGTGGTTTTGTCATAAGGTATTCATTGCTTTGTGCTTTCAAAGCGATGAATAGCTTATGACGAAACCATGGTACACTTTGTTTTCTGATTTTTAATCATCTAATAATAATGACTTTTATTAATACCTCAGTCAATCTAAATGTATATATCTGTCGTTACCTTTCATAAAAAGCCTTTTCTTTTTTTATTTACAATGTGCACTTTTGTTGATTTTTCTTATTTTCCTCCTGTATATATATATATATATATATTAAGGTATGTAGAAAAATACAACATGGACAAGAACGTATAACTCATAGAAGACGATACAATAAACATGGACAGGACATTCGAACCCCTCAGTCTTCAGTCAAGAACCGATCATCGTAGTAATTTCGGCTGATTAATCTTGAGATTACTAGATCACGGCCAGCCCTCCAAGAAAAACTAAGCAACGAGCATTAGAAAAACTAAGCTGGAAGCGTAGATTTCCTGGAAGAAGGATCGAATGCATACGAACACCAGGACAGCAAAAGGGACAGATAAAAAAAAACAAAAAACAATAATGGAATACAGAAACATGAAATACAGAAGCATTAACGGTGAAAACAACAAGTGTCTTACGACTGATAACAGGCAAACAAATTTTTTCTCTGGCGCATTGGAAAAAGCCTTTATAGCGGCGGACGAAGCACAACGATGTTAACCGACGAGGGTCAGGAGCTGAAGGCAGATTTCGGCCAACAGTCACGTGACAGAGAAGAGGGAAAAGAAAGAAGAGAAGCAAAGGAAGAGAGAGAGAGAGAAAAGGGGGACAAAACGCAACAAAGAGAGAGAAGAGAGAGAAAGAAGGAATCAGAGAGGAGAAGGGATGGGTGTCGAAGAATGACCTGTGAGTGCAGAGCGAGACAAAGAAATAGGAGGGTAGTGGAAGACGACCAAAGGATCAGAGGAAAGAGAAGATGAATAGAGAGAAAGTAAAAATGAGAGAGAGAGAGAGACAAACAGAGAGTCGTACCATTATTAAGAATATGTGTTCACATTAATGATAAAGGGGGTACGGGCGCCTGGAATATATGTTAAGGTATGTAGAAAAATACAACATGGACAAGAACGTATAACTCATAGAAGACGATACAATAAACATGGACAGGACATTCGAACCCCTCAGTCTTCAGTCAAGAACCGGATCATCGTAGTAATTTCGGCTGATTAATCTTGAGATTACTAGATCACGGCCAGCCCTCCAAGAAAAACTAAGCAACGAGCATTAGAAAAATATATATATATATATAGTGTCAGCAAATAGTAAATTCGAAAGAGTTGCACACTCTAGATTATAGAGCAGTTGTGTAATTAGATAAACATAGTTGTTACTGGTCTGTGGGATTACCCTGGGTTTTCTGTCCATAAAACGTTTCTTCAGACCCTAATGGCCGATGGCCTATAATCTCTCCTTAAATTGGAGGGAGAAAAACTATATGTATATGTTTAGAAGGTTGTTTTCTGTGGCTGGTCAGGGAGTGAGCATTGGTTTTACACGTATAAAGTGTTCAGCTGTCTATGTAACATATCAGATTCAACTTTGAGCCTAAGGAGTCACCCAAACAGCTAAGCACTTTATGAGTACAAAACCAATGGTCACTCTCTGACGGACCATAACAAAAACTACAACAACAACATCGAAAAATACATTAGGAATGAGAACCTAGGTTCGAAATTTCCCCAAGACACCTGATGAAGGCTATAGGGTATATCAATCGAAATGTTGTGTTAAAAACAATCAAGATGAGGACAGATATCCATCGAATGTAAATAATGTAAATAATATAAATATTGTACATAATTCCTCATCGCTTAGATATAGAACTATATTCTATAATCTTTATTCTGTAATCTGACAAATTATTTTGCAGTTCAACGTAAAATTTTGTATATGATGACAACATCTCGTGTACCATAGATTAGTAATCTCATCAAATCATTGTGGAGAAATTTTCTGTGATCGTTGTTTCTAGCTCATTTTGTTCTGATTCCAATTACCACCAAACTGAACTTCAAATTTCACCCTTTCGGGATTGATAAATTAGTAGTCTAGTAGTGAGACGATGGTATCGACTCATGCTTTTTCTTAACATATGCTGAACTTGTGCTTAAATACAGAAAATATTATTGCATCATATCCTACTATTTCAACAATGAAGAATTTGTCTTGTCCCGAGTGTTCCTTTTTAGAATATCTTATATTACATACAAAATATCAACACAACGGTTTTAATGCCATAATATTTTCTATATATTGTATTTGGCATTTTTACTTCTTGTATGTTGTATACACACACACGCACACACACACACATATTATATATATATATATATATATATATATTATATATATATAAAACATATAATATATAACATATACATATATATACACACACACACACACATATATATATATATATATATATATATATATATATATATTATATATATATATATATATGTGCAAGAAGTAAAAATACCAAATACAATATAAAGAATATATATTATGGCGTTAAAATAGTTGTGTTGATATTTAGTGTGTATGTGTGTTGGGAGTGTTTATTTGTATTTCTATTTCTTAAAATTCTAGCCCAGCATGAAACAGGAAATATTTGCCTATATTTGAAAGTTCTTTTGAAATCAGAATCTTCTTATTGTTTGCCGATCACTTAGTTTTTAACTATTTTTGAAAGTTGCCCTAACGAAATATAATCTCTTTAATGGACAATATGATATTCTATAAATTTCGGTCTTTGCTTCAACAAAATACTCTACTATCTTTAGTGTAATCAGCTAAAACATGAATGGCTCTCCACCCCACTTACACAGACAGACAGACACACGAGTTTGTGTGTGTCTGTAAAACAGAGTAAGCATATGTAGGACCATGTGTAAGTGTACGTGGATATGCATATAATATATATATATGTATGTATGTGTGTGTGAGTGTGTGAGTACGTATGTATGGTCCAAATAGGATATGCAATCTATGCGGGTGTCATTTCAGAACATTTTCTGGTTTAAAAAGCTACATCAGATGCCATGATGGTGTTAAGGTGTAGGTACAGGAGGTGGTCAAACTCTGCATAAGTAGACAACCACTATATATATATATATATATATATGTGTGTGTGTGTGTGTGTCTGTGTGTGTATGTATGTATATATATATATATAAAGGCGGCGAGCTGGCAGAAACGTTAGCACGCCGGGTGAAATGCATAGCCGTATTTCGTCTGCCGTTACGTTCCGAGTTCAATTTCCACCGAGGCCGACTTTGCCTTTCATCCTTTCGGGATCGATAAATTAAGTAACATTTACGCACTGGGGTCGATGTAATCGACTTAATCCCTTTGTCTGTCCTTATTTGTCCCCTCTGTGTTTAGCCCATTGTGAGTAGTAAAGAAATATATGTATGTATGTATTTATGTATGTATGCGTGTATGTATGTATGTATGTATGTCTTGCGAGTGTGAGACCAAGGCTGTTTAGATTTTCAAGTGATATTTTGAGGGCAATGCAGAGCTATCTCATAGAAAGACGGTGACTATGTGTTTCCCTGGAGTAGTCCAACACAGTTATCAAAGAAACATGTATTTCCGTCCAGGACCTTACCGTTGATTTGGTTTTGTTTACCGTGTTATAATCGCTGCTGCAGTTTCCTTAGGCATACATGGGTCAGTAGTAGAAGATCGATATCGGACAATCGGCTCTAAAAAATAAAAAAAAACTATGTAGACTATGCTGATGATTTAACCTTGCTCTCTAACACAATATCAAACGCCACCCATTTATTTTAGCGTCTAAAATTAGCTGCACATAATACTGGGCTGCTTGTTAAACCTAATAAAACCAAATTCGTTGTTCACAATCAGCAAGAATCCATCACCAACACCAGCGAAGCTACCATCAATCAAGTTGATGATTTCAAGTACTTCGGTTCTGAGAAAACCTCAGCTAAAAACGATGTAAAATATCGGACAGTCATAACATGGTTGGCCCTAAATAAACAATGTTGTTCGGAAATAAACTTTGTCAGACACACTTAGGAGGATTTTTTCCGTGCAACAATTGAGTCTGTCCCTTTACATAGATCAACGATTTTGATGCTTACCAAAAAGTGGAATCCAAGATAGATGGAATTTACACCCGAATACTAAGAGCAGTCTTAAACATATATTGGAAGACTCATTCTACCAAGAAACAGCTGTCTGGAAATCTCAAGTTTGTTTCCACAATTCTAGGAAAACGTTACACGCGTTTTGCCAAACAAAAGTTGGTAAGGGCTATGGATACCAAAGCATGGTTGCACTGGAATAGGTCGTCCAGGCACAAGATATGTAGAGAAATTCACCAGAGACACGGGATGCCTCCTCGAAAATCACCCTCCACGAATGCAGAGTTGAGATGGAAATCGCCTGCATGTAAGAATGCTTGAGCAAACTCGACTAGATAATATGGATGTGTATATACCTATCTATATGTGTACGTTAATAAGCATATGTTTTATATATATGCTTGTGTGTGTGTGTGTGCATGTGTGTGTGGTTGTGCATATATACACACACAAACACACACAGACACACAGACATACATACATATATATATATATAAATACTTAAATATATATGTATGAGAGAGAGAAAGAGTGAGTAAAGGTGTGTGTTCTAGTGTATGATTTTTTTGCGTATATGTGTAAGTGGTACTCTCTCACTCTCACGCACACATTATCTTTCATACACACTTACACAGCGGAGGTAAAAGTAAGCACCCTAACCCTAAACACCGGGCGTGCGTATTCTTTACCTTCACCCATAAATACATATGCATACATCTCGTTTGTGCGTGAGAGAGAGAGAGTGTGTGTGTGTGTGTGTGTGTGTGTGTATGTGTGTGTCTGTGTGTGTGTGACTGTATTTCCTCATAACATATAGTAAAACGGATGTCTTTTAATGCAATACTTTTGTTCGTGGCCTGTTTTAATACACTATTTGCGTACATTTTCATAAATAAATGTTTGTCTGAAACATCGGAAAGGGTAAAAAATTGGAAGCAGATCGAAATATTGTCCAAACATGACCTGAAAATTGTGGGACCCGACCTAGTTGCCGAGTTTATTTTAGCTATAAAAAGATTTGTTGTGTCAAAACAAAAGTTTATTTGGTAAATAGAAAATAAACAGCTTTATTATAATACATAAGTGACTAATTCGGAGAAACATTACTTTCATAATCACACATCGTCACTCTCGTAATGCAACACTTTCTAATTTTGGTTCAAACTGAAAGCGTGAAACTAGTTTCATTTTCTAATGGAATCAGATCGTTGTAGAGAAGTGTATTTCAAATAACTATAGCTGATTGTTGAGATAACGTTGAAATATGTAAGTGAAAGTACAGTTTATTTGACATTTGATTTCTCCGGTCTTAACAACACGTCATTTGACGACACCTTTTGTTTGTAATTAGCTACCGTGTTGCAGGTTCAATCCATGGAATATTGAAATAATACCCATCTTGTCCATTCCACAGAATAAGAGTATACAGGAGAGAATGATAAGAGGAATGAGTCTGTGAAACACGTATGAGGTTGTTATCCTGAGCAAAAATGAGAATATCATGATTTTCATGGGGATCATCAACCATAAGGATGGTAACTTCATTAGATGCAAGCTCATTAAAACAGCGTAAAATGTTCTTCATTATAGTTTACTATAGAGGTAAGGAACGCAGAAACACACTTTTAGAATTGATAATATTGAAAACAGCAAAATGTACACATACGAAGTTCAATATCATATTTTCTGTTGAATAGTCATGCTATAAAAAAATGAAAAGTCGTCAATTTAGGAAAAGTTACTACATGTCGTCAATATAGGTGCAAAACTGTTTCTGTAGTATAGTTATGCTATAAAAAAATGGAAACTCACAAATCTACCAAGAGTTACTATGCGTCACCAATGTAACAAAGTACAAAATGTTAACATTTATTTGGAAAATGAATTAAATGTTTTAAAATTCACGATTGAATATCACGGTGAAGAATGTCCAAGAAAATCTAGAAGGCGTAATTCAATTTTTCATACAAAAATAATTTATTTTACAATTATGAAACGAACGCCGAACCAAGCATATTGAAAGGAAGATGCTGTTGTGGTAACGTTAATTTGAAATATTTTCTGAAGGATGTTTGTAGCAAGATATAAATTAATTTGACATTATTACATGTTTTTAAACTGCGTAACGTTATATGCTGTATAATAAACACAGACTAACGCAATAAAAAGAATGTGCGACGTTGATACTCAAAGTGACGAAGAAGCTTGGGAGGACTGCTAAAAATTATCTTGAAACTGGTTTGAAGGAGTTGAAATAAATTTTCTATAATTATATTGAACGAGCTGCTAATGTTTTCTACTTCGCCAAGTTTCCGCATTTTTTTATAAAAAACAAAACAACATTTTTTTCAATATATATGTGTGAGTATTGTTAGTGGTGTTAAATCAACCAGATTTTCTTGTTGGTAGTACTTGAAAGTGAACGCTGTTGTTCGTTTAAACTCCAGGCCACAAGTAAACTTTTAATAACGGCGCGTTTCACTGTTGGGCGAGAGTAAGTTACCTACACAGAATAAGAGACACACACATACATTGACGCACACCTGAAGCCGATTTTGGACCCTATGTGTGTCGGTGGTTACACAAATGTATGCATATTGACAGATACATACACCGTCGCACAAATATACTTGTCAGTCATCGGCCTAACGTAAGTAACGAACGCGCGAACACTCTCATATAGAAAATGTGACGTCATGTCGTTGTAGTAGTGATATAAAATGTCATTTACGACAAACAGGGTGGGTGAGAGAGACGGAGAGCGCGGAGGAGAGAGAGGGAAAGAACGAATGACAGAAAAAGCGAGAGAGAGGAGGGTGAGAGGGACAGAAAGGAAGACAAAGGATAAAAATAGACGTTGCACGAAACGATAAATTCACAGAATATTAACAAAAGAAAATGGTGCGTGGAATTATATTAAACAATATGTTCAAACTTTTTAGTTGCGATGCCTATTTCTGTCCTTTCTCTGCCTTTCTCTTCCGTTCTTCCCGTCCTCTTCCTCTCTCTCTCTCTCTCTCATCTTCCTTTCCCAACACTGCGTGCTGCTGTCTCTCTAAGTATTTTGCTTTCCTTTCTCACGCCTCTCCTTTCCGTTACTCTCTGTATCTCTTTCTCTCTGCCCTCTTCAACTTTTCTCCCTCCTGCCCCTGACACGTGGCACGTGATCATCGTCACCTTTCACGCCCATTTCCTTTTCACGTCGAACGCCTAGGTGACCACCGGTCGGGTTTCTCTCGTCTCCCACTTTCAAGACATTTCCTTGCCTCTATGCTGTTCCCTTCGTTTCTAACCCTTTCAGTAGTCACTTTTACCAATACAAAAAAAGCAAAGCAAACTTAGACACCTATGTCTTTTAGTAACTAATATGGGCTCTATGTTAGATGTCTACTAGATCTATTCACCAGACATTGTAAAGAATTTCAATAGATAAAACTACTAATACTCTAAATAATACAATCTTACAACAGCATACGAATATCACAGTATTTCAAACCTCTATCTTACCTATGACTGATCTATTTCTATACAACGTATTAAATTTCTACTGTTCCTCGTATAACGTAATTTATTTCACATTGCAAATGTATTTTGCTTACTCTTTGCCAATACATACTATTGCTATCTTCCTCAACATCTTCTGTTCCTCTTTAATATCTCAACGTATTTAGTTGGCAAAATAATCAGAATAAATTTCAACATATTGGAAGAGGAAATATTCAATTTGTATTGAAAAGTACTGCATCGATATTCTACAGAGAAAGAAGAAAAAAATGTAAAGAAAGAAGAAAAGTTTAAAAGACAGGAAAACAAAATAGATATCATGGAATAATAGAATTTTTTTCAAGTCTGATTCACCGAACAATAGAAACCGAAGCATGTAACATCGAGTTGCAATCTGATATAGTGTAAGTACTTCTAATCTAACACAGAAAGAAAGTTCCTATTACTGATCAGAAAGCATTTTACAGTCAGCCTCAGTTGCAAAACTCTATTAAAACTATCCCAAACAATAGATAATACCTTAATAGGTATTACATAAAAAAAACAGAACTTGACAAAATAGAATATACCGGAACTTGAATGTAACTGAATCAAGAAAGCAATCTAGCAGATTAATAGAAAATGTTTCACTAAAGATCGTGTGTATCAGTCTAGAGATTCTACCAAATATTCTATTCAAAATGCTAATTAGGCTTACAAAGAAGACACTTAAAAGACCAATTATGTAACACATTCTACGAAAATCGTCCATCTTTCTCTCAACATATCTGGTATTTGAAAGCAGAGCTTCAATAATAATATGGAATATTTGTCAATTAGAAAAGAAAACTGGCGTTTTAAGAATATTTTAGAGATTCTTTACAGAGGTATGAAACTCAATGTGTTTTTATTAAGTGTTATGTTGTAGTCGTTTGCAACGTGTTATGTCATCTGCAAACCAACAGACTGGCAAGAAGGGATCCTTTATGTAACAAATCGCACTGCTAGAAATAGCAAGCAAAACTTCCTTCAGCTATGCACTCACGTTTTGAAAAGCGATAGGTATATTATATAATATATTTCTAGGTACACAATGCAAGAGAAAGAGAGAGAGAGAGAGAGAGAGAAAGAGAGAGAGAGAAAGAGAGAGGAGAGAGAGAGAGAGAGAGAGAGAGAGAAAGAGAGAGAGAGAGAAAGAGAGAGAGAGAAAGAGAGAGAGAGAGAAAGAGAGAGAGATGGCAGAGAAGGTGAAGAAAGGAAGTGAAAGATGGGATAATTTTATGGCTGGAATGCCCTTTACTTCTGAGTCTGCTGAGTCAAGACTGAGCTGGTGAATAGCAACTGCAACTAACGAATAATTAGAAACCTGTGATCATAAATCAGGAATCCATTAACAGGTACAAAATCGTTCATAAATTATCTCCGGCTTTTCTTTTCAATTCGCAGGTGAAATTTTGAAATTACTAGTCACTGGTTAGCTGGCGACATCATTTGATTTAAAACCCCAGTGTACTGAGATAGACAATTAAGCGAGTAGTAACGTAGCCAAGTACACTAGTCGACATTAGTGGAGTCCAACATTTATAATCTTTATATATAAAAGTAAGGTTATGTGTCTGTCTCCTACGATTTAGATTCCTAACTACTCCCACATTTTGCGGTGCAGTTTATCCAAAACCGGGTATCTTATAGTCGTGATTCATATCGATCCCTTTTGGGTATTAGCGCGCGTCTACGATGAGGCTACGATTTAAAAAATAATTTACCATCATTTTTTTTCCATTTTAATGCATTTTTCGCTATTATATAAGGGAAATAACTCTCTAAAAATGTCTACGATGAGTCAACGATTTAAAAAAATTTACCATAATTTGTTTTCCATTTTTTATGCATTTTTTGGCTATTTTTTGGCTATAACTCTCTAAAAATGCTTTATAGTTATTTCCCTTACAAACCCGAGCAATGCCGGGCGATACTGCTAGTTTTAGTATTGAAGCTGTTTTTGCATTGTATCAATTTCTTCTAGGCAGCGAGCTGGCAGAATCATTCGCACGCCGGACAAAATGCTTAGCGGCATTTTGTCCCTCCTTTACGTTTTGTATTCAGAGTCTAGCGAGGTCCATCTTGCCTTTCATCCCTTTCAGGGTCGATAGATTAGTATCAGTTGAGCACTGACGTCGATGTAAACGAATTATCCACTACACCAAAATTATTGGCCTTGTGTCAAAATCTGAAACCTATATTAATTTCCTCTGGATCTCTAAATACAAAGGCCTCACACATTCATGTCTCATAATTTGAAAAGCTGGAAGTTTAATACTTTTCGATACGCTTCTCTCAAAAGAAGATATATTTATCGCGTGAAACTTACACGTACTTATACACAATCTCGCACACACATATAGGGGGGAAGCACTCCGTCGGTTACAACGACGAGGGTTCCGGTTGATCCGATAAACGGAACAGCCTGCTCCTGAAATTAACGTGTAAGTGGCTGAGCACTCCACAGACACGTGTACCCTTAACGTAGTTCTCAGGGATATTCAGCGTGACACAGAGAGTGACAAGGCCGGCCCTTTGAAATACAGGTACAACAGAAACAGGAAGTAAGAGTGAGAGAAAGTTGTGGTGAAAGAGTACAGCAGGGATCACCACCATCCCCTGCCGGAGCCTCGTGGAGCTTTTAGGTGTTTTCGCTCAATAAACACTCACAACACCCGGTCTGGGAATCGAAACCGCGATCCTACGACTGCGAGTCCACTACCCTAACCACTGGGTCATTGCGCCTCCACTACACACATATACACACTCACAAAACACACACACATACATACACATACATATAGCTTATGCATACTAATGTTTTAAATTTCTGTTCGTATGTACGGCTTATGAATATGCAGCAGAGTGTCCAAACCAGACCTTGATTGTGAAGACATGAAGCGAATTGTTATTCTGCTGACATCACCAATCACGGCAGTAAATGTGTCCAATTTCTCAGTTATACATGCTCTTGATTAGTGGGATCTGAAACGGGGTCCATATGAATTTTGGGGATCCTTGTAAGATTGTGTTGTTAAAATTTATGTGCATAAAAAACTGGTTATAGGTGTACAAAACAAAACATTAAAAGAATTCTTCATAGACGCAGGAGTGGCTGTGTGGTAAGTAGCTTGCTTACCAACCATATGGTTCGGATTCAATCACATTGCGTGGCACTTTGTGAGAGTGTGTCTTCTACTATAGCCTCGGCCCGACCAAACCCTTGTGAGTGGATTTGGTAGACGGAAACTGAAAGAAGCCTGACGTGTATATGTATATCTATATATGTGTGTGTGTTTGTGTGTCTGTGTTTGTCCTCCCAACATCGCTTGACAACCGATACTGGTGTGTTCATGTCCCCGTAACCTGGCGGTGCGGCAAAATAGACCGATAGAATAAGTACTAGGCTTACTAAGAATAAGCCCTGGGGTCGATGTGCTCCAGCATGGCCGCAGTCAAATGACTGAAACAAGTAAAAGAGAGTAAAGAGAGTATAGACTTCTTAATAATGTTTGATTATAAAAGTATAATATAATGTTTTAAACATTGAATGGGTATGAGGCTTAATATGGAGGCGCAATGGCCCAGTGGTTAGGGCAGCGGACTCGCGGTCGTAGGATCGCGGTTTCGATTCCCAGACCGGGCGTTGTGAGTTTTTATTGAGCGAAAACACCTAAAGCTCCACGAGGTTCCGGCAGGGATGGTGGTGATCCCTGCTGTACTCTTTCACCACAACTTTCTCTCACTCTTACTTCCTGTTTCTGTTGTACCTGTATTTCAAAGGGCCGGCCTTGTCACTCTCTGTGTCACGCTGAATATCCCCGAGAACTACGTTAAGGGTACACGTGTCTGTGGAGTGCTCAGCCACTTACAGGTTAATTTCACGAGCAGGCTGTTCCGTTGATCGGATCAACCAGAACCCTCGCCGTCGTAACCGACGGAGTGCTTCCACTGCCATGAGGCTTAAGGTTTAGGGTGGAGCGAAAAAGGAGCTGTTATCGAGATTTTTGAAATATGTTTTCAAAAATATAATTTGTACTGCAAAATCATTTCAAAAACTGCGATGAAATCTGCAGTTCTTAAAATTACATCTTCAGGCTCCTCAGACAACTTTAAATTTTGAATAGTAAGCGAAAAATCAATTTATAGCACGT